>NC_056743.1:1119929677-1120182177 GCF_019279795.1 Protopterus annectens
GGCACGGTCACTGATCGAAATGATTTTCATCTTGCAATTATACAAAGCTAGATACATATATTCATCTATGTCCAAGTTTCTGTACATTTTACATTAGGTTTTGAAATGAGACTATCACAGGACATAAAATTTGGAATCCGGTTTAGCAACTGGGACTTGTCTCTGCTGACAGTTCAGTCTTAGGAACACTGGAATTATCTGCTGAACAGTATCAGGAGTCAAGACATGTTCTGGAACAGGAATATCATCTGGATTGCTCTGAGAGTTAGAATCTTTATCACAGGTATGATGCTGCTATATCGGTTCTGCTACAGGAAGGTGTCTGCGATTTCTCCTGTACTGCACATCTTCGGATTTGGATCTCAGGTCTGCACAAAGACTCGTTACTTGACCAATCTGATCAAAACCTTTCACTGTTTGTATCCTTACTGTGTCTCTTTTTCAATGGACGAAGAAATCTACTCGACTTGCCATAGCTGGAATTTTGGAAAGACCTCTTTCTAGATAACTGGGCTTTGATGGCTTGGCTGTTCTTAGCAGTGTTGTTCTGGTTTGCATAGATATACTTGACTGACCTGCTCAGAGGCTTGTATTATCGTGGGGTATGTTTCTGAGATTGAGTAAATTAAAAAAAAAAAAACGCAACATCTGTATTATCACACTTTCACTTTTCAACTAATTGCTTGGCACTCTGTACTGCACATTCTCCAAGTCCATTCTATTGTGGATACTCTGAACTACTAGTAACATGTACAAAGTCCAATTCTCTTGCAAATTTCTGAAACAATTGACTGGTGAATTGTATATCATTGTCAGGGATTACTTTCTGTGGGCTGCCATGGATTGAGAAAAGGCATTTCAAATTAGTAATGACTGTAGTAGAAGTTAAATTAGGTGGTAGATCGATCTCAAACCAATTTAAATAAAAGTCTACTATTACTAAGTAATGCTAATTGTTCTACTTGAATGTCAGTAGCTACAATTGACCAAGGTAGAAAGTACTCTATCAATGTCTTTCACTGGAGAAGTCCAAAACCATGTCTTCTCACCCTTCTTGGAACCTGGGTGACCACGATGCAAACTCTGGGTATATTCTTTTGTAAGGAAGCAGGAACAACAATTTCAGGACCTTTAAAAATCAAATGCCATCTTCCATCAACAACTCATCTCTGTAAGGAAAGTAAGACTGCACTTCTGGTGGTACACTGGGTTGTTTTGTCAGCCATCTAACACTGATATAGTAATTGAACTTCTGCAAAACTGGATCAGTCATTGTATGATCTCACTGCTTAAGTCTTGTGGTAGAAAAATTATGCACTTCCATGACAAAGTCAAAATTCTCTGCATGAAGATGTTCAGTTGCATTTCTAGACACTCTGGATAAGGTAATAGCCAGATGAAGAAGTTTGCCTTTCATATAGACCATTTTGAAGTTGTACTTTTCCAGTTTGAGCATCATTCTTTGTAATCTCACTGGAGCTGAATGCATAGGCTTCTTTAAAATAGTAACTAAAGGTTGATGACCAGTTTCAATCTATATTTCTCAACCATAGATATAATCACGAAACTTGGAACATGCAAACACTATTGCCAAAACGTCTCTCTCAATTTGAGCATACTCTAGATGCGTAGACTACTGGCTTGCCTTCTTGAAGAACTGCACCTAAACCAAATTTAGGAGCATTGCAAGAAAGAGTTACTGGTTTGTTGATATCATAGTATCTTAATGTTGGTGGGGTAGCAATTTTCTGCTTAAGAACTTCAAATGCTCTCTGGTGCTGGTCTAGCCATGACCACTTGACATTTTTACATGTGAGCTCTCTCAAAGGTGCTGTAAACTCACTGAAGTCTGGGATAAACTTGCCTAAGTAACGGACCATACTAAGAAAGCTTGCACAATATTTGGTGCTGGCATTTTAAGAATGGCTGCTTGCTTCGACGGGTCTGGTCTCAAGCCCATACTTGCATATGTAGGTCATTTAATTACAGCTTCTGGTAGTCTGAATTTGCACTTCAAAGGACTGAGCTTTAAGTTCACTTCAGGTGCTCAGTCTAATTATACTCTGCCTCACCATTCATTGCCTCTGACCAATATATCATCTACTATTATGGCACAAGGATAACCCGAAAAAAAAATTGCTCTGTTGCGTGCTGAAAGATTTCACTTGCAGAATGTTTTCCAAATTGGGTAGTGAATGTAGTCAGTAACGAAGATTTGCGATCAAGCATCACTTGCCAAAATTAACTCTCTGTATTCAAGAGAGAAAATACAGTGGCATTCAGTATCAGGGCTGCAATCTCTTCAACTACATGCATGGGATGATGCAGTCTATTCAATGCTTTGTTCAAATCTCTTGGGTCCATACATATTCTAATTTCATCAGAGCCTTTTTTTTTTATTTTTATTTTTTATGAGCTGCTATGGACGACACCCATTCAGTAGGTTCTGTAACTGGACAAATTATACCTTATTGCACCATTTTGTCCAACTGAGCTTTGACTTTATGCTGCATAGCTATTGGAACTCTTCTTGCTAGTCTGACCACTGGACTGATTAATGGATCTAATTTCATGGAATATACAACTGGAAGTTTGCCCAATCTGTCATCGAAAACATCAGCATACTCTGAAAAAATAGTATTGGTGAAGCTGGAACTAGGACATGTGCTTATCTGATGAACTTCTTTGGTAAAAGAAATCAGATTAATTTTCAAACCGTCTAAGACCCAATAATGACTGCATGGGTCTTCGAAACGGTTCCTATTATTTAAGCAAACGGTGTTTCGTCGAGCGCGATTACAGGAAATGACAAAATGCCAAAAGCACGAGACAGTGATTTTTTTCCCTAGGGCTGTTTTCAGGACTTTGCCATTTCCTCCACTGTGGTGTGATCTCAGAGTTGGTGTATTTAAGTAGGGGGGTGTGGGGGGCGCACCCCCCATGTAATTTTGTGCTTGGATTTTTTTTTTTTTTTTTAAAAACGTGGATCAGTGATTTTTTTCCCTGGGGGAAAAAAAAAAAAAAAAATCTCTGATCCGTGTTTGACATTTTGGATTTTCTGGAATTGTGGGTCGATTATATAGCATTTGCAATTTAGTGCACTGGCTAATATAATACAGACCCTTCAAACCACATAGAAGAAAAATAGGCTACAACAGCTCTTGGTCACATAAGAAAGTACTACTGAGCTTTCGGTTTGAATTTCTTCACCTCCATAAGCTACAAATTTCGCACAACTAGTCACAGTTAGTTGTTCACCAGCTTTGACCCTTGCAAAAGCATCTTCAGACATGACATTACACTTTGAACCAGTGTCTACTTTAAGCTCTCTGGATTTACCATTGACCCGGACAATACAAAACACTTCATTTTTTGTCAATAAATCTACTGCATCATTCTTTTCACCAATTACTGACACACCATCTACATAGAAAGCAGACCGTTGCACGTTTGATTGACTTGCTTTTTGGAGTGACCCTTCTTTGTAACTGTGTGAGGCTTACTCGAATTACAAAATCTTTGAACATTTCTTACACTTATGACATTGCTGACCAAATGCCATGCACGTTTCTCTTCTGGACTCATGGTTAGCACCATAACTGCAGCAGTTAAAGCTTGATTTGGGTTTTGCTGATTCACTCATGCTGTACTGAGCAACATCTGTTTTGCACTAGATACCCATGGTTCTGCACCGAGCATGCTCCTTTAACTGAACTGTTCTTGGAATGTGCTAGAAGACTACGGGTCTTATCTGGAAGTTGTGCAGGTGCTGCTACTGCCATGTTCTTAGGCCTGCTTTTGCCTTTCACATGATACATGCAGTCTATATGAGCTCTGGAGCCAACTGTAACTATGCTCTTATCACTAGCAAGCATATTTGTGTACCTTTCTGTAGTTTCATGAATCTGACAAATCCCAACGGTTTTACTCAGCGTTAAATCACTGTCATGAAGCACTCTCACACAGCAGAATTAAGACCACACAAGAGTCTGTCCTTAATCAACTCATCCTTTAAATCACCAAACCTACACGTTTTAGCTTTGTTTCTCAGGTCAGTAATATAATCTGTAAAAAGTTTTCCTTGCTTTTGATCTCTCGTGTAAAACAAATGCCTCTCTAGTGTAACATTAGTCTGGGGGGTACACATTTCTCTGAATTTGTGCTTTAAACACCCAGGGTCTTCCCTTGACTCAGCCTGCACAACGACACAACTAGTTTCTCCTTCACCTTCATACACTACTGGTACACAGACAAGTGAACACTCCCTTTCAATGGCCTCTGACCCTGCTAGGTTCAGCAAAATGAATGCCCTGGTATGTGCATCTTTATCAGAATAAACTGCTTGTATAAATATATATTCTTGCTCAAATATTCTCGGCAATATTCTGATCAAACAAGTGGTTGTGGCTTGTGAAGTCAGTCTGCCATATTGACATCTCAGTGAAAACTCTTGCAAATATGCACGAACACACATACTTGTACATACACGTAATACATGTGCTTGAAATTTATGTCAGTACTTGTAACATAAACCTTTGTATAACTGAATTTCATGAAATAAGTTTCCTGGGCACTGTAACACTGAAATCTCTTTACTGTACTTGCCTTGAAATTATTTTACTATATGAACAGTTTATCTTGTAAAGGCTTTAATGTTAAAGTCATTTATCATTATTTCATTGTACGAACCCTTATCTTGTAATCACTTTAATGCCAAAGTCATGCATCAACATTTTACTGCCAAGGTCATTTATCATCATTTTTAAGAAACATTTCTAACAACTGCACAGTGCGAATAAACTGAACAACAGAAGCAGAGGGCAAGAAACTTTGAAATAACTGTACTTTGCGAATAACTATTTAGAAGTAATGGCACTTTACGAATAAACTGTTTCGAAGTGAAGACACCTTATGAATATAGTGCCTCAAAATAAATTACAATTTGCAAACGTATTGAGCAGGAGAAGCTCAGAGCGAGAAACAGCTCAAAATAACTGCACTTTGCGAATAAACAGTACATAGCACACTAATTTCCCCAAAATGGCTGCACTTTGCCAGACTTTGTATAGAGCGAGAGACACTCTGTAATGGCTGCACTCTGAACAGACACACCCAGGCACAAGAAGCTTTTCAAAATGGCTGCACTTGACTACACCTCACAAAACAGTTGCACTTTGCACACAAGCTCTTTGGAATAAATGCATAGCAATAAGCACGCACTAAGCACTTTTAGATACTTTAGTTATGCTATTAAATGCTTCAAATCAATACGAAGTAGTAATTTGTGCCAAAACACATTGAGTATAAATTTATACTCAATGTGCCCTTTTCTGCCCTATTATTAGTTGTTTTGCTAACTGAATCTCTTAACGTGCCTTTTATGCCCTTGTGTTATATTCGTTTTGCTCATTTAATCTTTATGCCTGTTATATGTTCCTATGCTCATTTTAACTCTAAACATGCTTGTTTTACAATTCTGAAGTAATTCTGAACCATTTGTGCACTTTTCTAATGCTCATTTTATCAAAAAATTCTGTTTCAAACATTTTGTCTGATTAATGAACTCTTTTATATTTCTTGTTTGCTTAATAAACATTTCTGTGCTATTTGTTTACTTAATACATTTTGTGCCCTTGTAATGCTCCATTTAACCTGTTAATAAATATATCATTTGTGTGTTCTCTTTACCTTTAGCTTGTCTTTGGCCCTTTTTTGTTCTTGGTTCTCTTAGTTTGCCTTCACCATTACCTCTGCACCTTGTGGCTCTGAAGAATAGTCTCTGCTATCCCAGTTCTGACACCATGTTGCTCGCCAGGTCAGGATAAAACAAACTAGCATTGTGGGTTCTTGTTCAAGCTACTTTATTGTATGCAAACACATCATAAATGAGGTTAAGTAACTAACTTCTAAACAAACTAGTTATCATGCACATGGATTTTAAACTTTCTGGCTGCACCTTCAAAATGGCACCAAAGCTAACATGGGTTGGTATTTATATGCACACACGATCTTGGAAATAATTTTTAAAAGGTGCACCACACCTGTTATTCTACAACTAACTTGAATGCCCTGGAACAAATTGTTAAAACCCCAACAAGAGAAACAAACATACTAGATCTCGTCCTCACTAACATGAGGAAAAGATGCACCACTGCAACTGTTGGATTCTCATTAGTTAAAATCGGACCACAAATAAGTGACCTTCGAACTGGCACTAATACCAGAACATACAAAGGTGATGTCAGAAAAACACTTCGCCAAAGCAAACTATAACCTCCTAAAGGAAGGTATAAATTCATTCCAAGCCCACTCCCAGCTGGAAGTGATAACTACATGAAAGCCAGAGCCCCATTAAAAAAAAAAAAGCCCTGATGGACATCTAGCAGACTTAACAACAAATGCAAACAGTTGCTAAGAAAATGAAGGCAGGACCACAACAAAGGAAAAGAACTCTCCTCAGCCTTAACAGGCAAATAAGACAACATGTCAACTCCCCAAGGGTAATTGAGAAAAACTTGGGCAATCACAACAAAGGGTAATCAACCCCTTTTACAGCTATATATGTGCTAGGTAGGACCCAAGCATATACCAAACTAGTAACTAACAGCATCTCACACACTAATCCCAGAGACAGCAAACCTGCTAGTGAACAGATTGGGCAAACATTTCACTCCTTTATCCCCTTCAAATTTATCACAAACCTTGCCCCCAACTTCACCCCCACCCTACATATCTGAAGAGCAGGTCACTAAATCCTTGTCCAAGACAAAAAAAAAAAAAATAACACAGCCTCCAGCCTTGATGGGAGCAGAGAGCATTCCCAGGCCATCTTTTAAACAAATTAACAAACTAGCATTACCATTAAGTACCCTACTCAAATCACAGCCTAATCACTGGCTTTATTCCTGTGGAATGGAGAACAGCAACTGTTATTCCCCCCTACACAAAAGGTGGATTAGAAACAGGCCCAGGGAACTATAGACCTACAAGTCTGCCCAGCCTCATCTGTAAAGCTATAGAATGTATCACCACGGATCTCATAAATAAAGATATAAGCAACATCCAAACCCTGGATCTGACCCAATTCGGCTTCATCAAAGGGCAGATCCTGCCGGTTAAACCTGGTGGATTTATTCAAAAATGTAACTAGGGCACACAGCATACTTCGACTTAGCAAATGCTTTTGACAATCCCATAATCAGGCATTACTGATAAACTTAGCAAACAATGTAAATCCCCTTTGTTGTAAGATGGGGTGCCAACTAACTGGGCACACAATCAAAGTGGGCGACTCCATCAACCAGGCAATCTGTCACCAGCAGGGTGCCACAAGGGTCAGTGCTGGACTCCACAGAATTTCAGGCTAAAACTAAGGGGCTGTGGCTGACCAAACTTGAAGACTTTAAACTGGGTGCAATTACTGAATCCCCAAATGATGTCAGTGTGCTTCACAAGGGTCTTCTGCAGACCAACAATTGGTGTCTTAGTCATGTTCTCAAACTGAACGCAAAGTGCATAATCATTCTCTTCGGTAAAAACAATGTCCCTTCACACTATCAAATTAACAATACCCTATGTAACTACAAAGTGGTAAGAGATCTGGGATCACAAGTCGACAGTGACCTTAACTTTGACCACCATGCGTCTACTGTGGTAAGGCTTTCTACGTAGCACACTTGATTAGCAAAGGCATCACCTCTAGAGCAAAGGAGGCGATAACCCCCTCTATACTAGTCACTAATTAGGTCCATAATTAAGTACAATGCCCCTTTTAGCATGTACTGTACAAAGCACCAAAAGTAGCAATTGGAGAGAGTTCAGAGGTTTCTAACTATGAAGATCAATAACTATGAAGATCAAGTGACTCCAGCATGTGCCTTACACAGTGTGACTGAAGTCCCTGTCACTATACTCAGTATTCTTAGGGGAGACTTATGGCTAGCACTTGGAGATATCTCTGACCCACACCTAATGAATCTGCTGCACATCCATAAATCAAACGGAACTAGAGCTACCTGTTCCAGGGACCTAAATATGGCCTGCAACTTGAATAGGACATGCTGGAGGGACATATTTGTCTCCCAGTGACAGCCGCATCTTTGGAATAGGCTGCCAATTGACGAAGCAGAGCACCTCTATGACACTGTTCAAAAGGAACCCTGGATGAGTGAATGGGGCATTGTATGTTATCGGGGATAGCACCTGCAAGCCTCCTCGACATGGCTCCTATGATCCTATTACGACACAGGTAACGAACATTTTTTGGGAGTGTAACAGGTTAGCAGATTTGAAAAATTCCCTTCAGAAAACTTTGTCAGAAATATTAGCGAAGCAAATGGGTATAACAAAGGAAAGGGATTTTTGAGTGGAGACACAGGATCTGAACTGACTAGGCATAGTAAGGCCTCAGGTTTAATTCTGTTGACTGCCAAAACAGCAATTACTAGAAAAAGGAAATCAAAATCTAAACCAGCTCTATTTGAATTACTAAATGTTTTTAAGAGGAATCTTTACACAAGGGAAGGAACAAATTTTATAAAAATAAATAGAGTTTACATGAATACATCCAGATCCAGAAGGATAATTGTTATACAATGTAAAATATGCATAAATGGAAAAAAAAAATGTCAATATGGTTTTGCTAATAATCTAGGAGTGACTGCATCATATGTGATATTTTAATGAATATGTTAAAAAGACTGGGAGGACATTTCTTGTAAGCCAAGAGTACTTACTTTTAGCTGAAAGGAAATGGACTGAAGGGGGGGGGGGTTCATGTTAGCAAGCTTGGAAGATGTGTTCAGATCCTCCTTCTTATGTTTATAATGTCTATTGTTGACCTGAACCAGGCTCTGTGTTGCCGATTCCCATGCAGATGTATTGCTGATACATGAATATGACAGACAATACCATGCATCAGATTCATGTGTCATTAACAAGGACTATGTTCTACCACTAACCATGATCCTTGTGGACGTGAATGACCTGTATAGCTGTGTGGTGTGAAGTTAACACTTGCCACCATAGCATCTTGTACTGAATTCACACACACTTAGAGTAACAGTGGTCCTTCAAAAGTTATTTTACATTAAATGCCCTCCCCACACATTCAAAATGTCCATACACACAACTGCACTGGGAATTGTGGGAGTGCTGAGCACAGTAGACAGACATTCACACATGCATTCCCTTCCCCCACATGTGCACAAGACTGTGTCCTGCCTTTGTGCATCGTTACTTGGGACACCCGTGTCAGGTAGCCATGCATAAGCAGGCCACAGTGGAAAAACAGCTTGGTGCTGGTTCTGCATGCATCACTTGTAGTACATCTGCTTTACTATTGGCCAAAGCTGTATGCAAGCTGCTGCCTCCGTTAGTGCCAAGGTAGACTGTAACCAGCTCCAACCTTATGTGGCTCAGCCTCCGCCTGGTATGCTAAGGACCGCTTCTCCTGCAACTGCACCCCCCATTCTAAATGCCTCCCAACTAGGATATTGTGCAACACTGCACATGTGCCAGTTATCATACCGCAGACCTCCACCAGATAAATCTAGACAATGAAAGCGAGCCTTCATCAGCTCATACAATAAATGTTCTTCATTTGCAAATGGGTATAGCCATGCTCTGGGCTACATCATTCTGCAGTTTTCTGATTGCTTCCCCCCAAATGTGACAGACACTACATATTAAAAGAGGAAACACAATGTTATAAAACATCCTATCAAGTGCCCCTTCCCTATGGGCAAAACTTGCACTTAAAATTTAGTGTGCAAGACAACCCAGAAAGAAATTCCTGAATAGTATCAAGTTGTCCGCTGACATGATGTGCATGGAGGAAGAACACAAATGCCACACAAATGAAAACACAGCTTAGAAATACTTTTCTAGGGAGAGAATTTCCAATAAGAGCGTTGTGTATAAGGGTACAGTTCTTTTAATGCAATGTGCAGGACACATGTCCAGTGATATCTACTGGCACCAGCAAAGTCAAAGTTAGAGTAGTTTACAAGACATTCAGAACCTAAACAATTAGTGACTGCATTCACTTCATTGATTTTTCAGAAGATACCAGAAAAAAATGAAAGAATATATAGCTATGTGAAAGAACTTTCTAGATTGGCAAAATAAGTTAGTTTAGAAAGTGGTGGCTAAGGAATTAAGAAAGACGAGTGCGGTACTTATACTTTAGGACAATGATTGATTTGATCACTACATGAAAGACTGAACAATGCAGTCTGCATGAAAATGGCTGCAATAGTTCACTAGTAACTTAAGGGAACACTCAAAACAAGCACATTTTCACTGTGGCAATATGTCAACAAGGTTAGTGATTTGGAAATGGCACAATAAAGGCTGTACTGAAAGCATGCAGAAATGGAAGGATTTAAATATTAAAAGTATATATATATATATATATATACATATACATATATATATATATATATATATATATATATATATATATATATATATACACACACACACACACACACACACATGTATATATATATTGTATCTTGTGTGCACTAGGGGGGGGGGGGTAAACACCATGAAACAGATACAAAAGTGTGAAGTGACAGTCTGCTCAAGACAGTACCAAGTTTACACCTACATAAATGTGAAGAATGTTATAGACATGAAATGAGTAAGCACTTGCACTTGTGGCAGAAGGAACTCAGACTGGCACTAGAAATCACCACCAACTATTTCTATTACTGATCAAGGAAAATCTCCACTACTGATCAACTAGAAAGCATGTTTCACACAAAAAGTCAGCTAAACAATTAAAACCATAAAATAGAAACAAAATGGCCCTTGAAGCCAATATCAAGGAACTAGTGAGGCATAATAGCAAAGCACAGATACTCAAAAGTTGTAAACAAAGCAGGTTGCCAGGATTCAATGGTCTACTAATGTAAAACGCTCAGTCTTCTGTGAAGTTAGACTTTCATGATAAAAAAATTATAGGAAACTGTTTAAAGTGATGTAGTGCACCACAACATACAGTGCATAAACTGCCAAACACATTTCTTCCCATCAATAAATTTTAATTTTGTTTAAACATTTGCTGTATCACAGCAAAATACAAGGCTGGAGTGGGTGCTTTTAAAGCCTAGTCATGCTTCCCAATACAATTTGATGGGTATTGGTTCCCAAGGGTTTTATGAGAGTATATACACACTTTGGGCATGGACAGCCAAATATTTACAAGCTTCCTCTCCAACAGAGAAATAGGTGCCAGACCATATATGTCTATTTATTGTTCCCATCCACTGATCCAAGTTTCTGTTGAGTAAGTGCAGGGATGAACACTGCTTTACAAGGATGGAAAGCCTGTTCCACAGAAGACAGAAGCCTCAGACACATACCTGTCCCTCCAACATGCCCCATTTATGTTGTAGGCAAGGTTTAGGTCCCTAGATTGGGTGGTCCTGATGCTATTTGTTTTATGGACATGCAACAAGTCCATTGGGGCTTAATCTTTGGATGCTTTGTAGGCCAGGCATAGGTCACCCCTCAGCAGCCTGAATACAAGGACAAGACTGAGGTGGCCTGCATAGGACTTTTTCTCTTTACCAGGTGTACACTTTTTGACAGGAATCTCAGAGGATGCTCTAGTTGTTGCTTATGCTTGGCTAGGTACATACCAAAGGGGCTCTTATACTCAACTACTCTTATCAGAGCAGAGTACAAGGAAACAATGACATGTTTAAAGCTAGATGCCATAGCCCTGCTTACATGTAGAATAAGTTCCTCACTACAGTGGACACATCATGCTCAAAATGCCAAATCAGTCTACATGTGCTCCCAAATCTCTGACTACGGAGTTTACTTTAGAGGTGTACTGTCAATGTAAAAGTTTTCTGGGCAGGCAGCCTTTCTGAAAGACACTATGATGCACTTTTTGGCAATTAGTTTTAGACTAGGACCGTGGCACCAGTTAGTCTATATCAGGTCTTCTTCACGGATATTTGCGAGTTAAGGGGATTCACTAACTGTACCCAAGCCAGAAGCACTTTATGTTCGGTAAATTAAAACCAGACACCTGACAAAGTATACGGCTCTCAGCCAAAAAACAGAATAAAAGAACAAACAGAGCTGAGCCAAACCACCATGGCTGTAAAATCTTCAAGTTAATATACAAGACACACAGGAAGAGTAAGCGCTTAAACAATTTCACTGACTGCTTCATCAGACTGAATACATCAAACGCAACAACCTTCTTTTAAGCACATACTCAATCACACATTAATCAATTAAACAATAGTTATCATAGATATATATACATAATGTAACATAAAATAACATGAAAATATATGTTAAAAATGATAGAATATAAACTAATGCCTCTCTTCTGCTAAACCTAGTGCTGAAAATATATATTTAAAATTATGTATAATGTAAAATAATCTCTCTTCTACTGAACCTAATGTTTAAGTGTCCTAACTTTCAAAAAGGCTTAAGTGAGGCAGTCTCATTAATCCCTGGTGATGTATGAGCATTTAGCCTAAGAATCCACCTCTGTTCTGCTAGTTCCGTTCTGTTTTTAATATTCCCCCTCTTATTCCTTCATCTAAAATTTCTAATACAAGGAATTTAAAACTGTGAGAATCCTTAAGCCTCAACGTTTTTAGCTAGAGCACTAGTTTCCTTCTTGTTATGGATGTCCCTGATATGCTCCTGAATGCACTCCTTTAGCATTCTGTTAGTCTTCCCAACATAGAAGACTTTATAGACTTCACAAAATGCAAAGTAGACTATGCTCTTTGTTTTACAGTCAGCATAGTATCTAGCATGCATCTCAAAACAGAAATATGGATGCACAAGAATAAACATTTACATGCAGTACAATTCCTACATATGTGCCCTTTCTCTGAGATAGGTTATTTAATCTACCCAGAGGCACTAAAGCAAAGTTGACGTTTTAAGGATTTCTTATTCTTAAAGGAGAAACTAGGTGCATCATCTAATATCCCCTCTAGTTTTTTTACTGTATTCAGAACATTCCAATTTTTCTTGAAAACATCACAAAAGGTGTCTATATCACTAGCATAAGTGAGTGGAAACCTACATTTATTCCTTCCTTCTCTATTATTCTGAGGCATATCATCTTCCCTTTGTGAAAAATGTGCTTTCCCCTTACCATCCCTTTCTCTAAGTAATTCAATTACATATTTATCAAATATATGTAGGATATCCTCTCTCTATGAAATATTCTCCAAGTATATTCAGTGCAGATATATTTGTACTTCATCATTATGTAATCTCATTACCCTTAGAATCTGTCCTTTCACCACATTCTTCCAAATAAAACACGGGTGCATGCTATTTCTATGGAGCAGCGCATTTCTTCTAGTAGGTTTCCTATACAAACTAGTTTGTATTGCTAGGCTGTCCGATTTCTTCACCATCACATCCAAAAACTCAATTTCAACTGTTGAGACCTTACAAGTAAACTTTAGAAACCTAGTGGTCGAATGTAGATATTCCAATAACACATCAAATTCTCTTTGCATGTCCTCCTATAAAAAGAACATATCATCCACAAATCGAGTATAGCAAATCACGTTTCTCTTATACTCTTGATTCATTAAAAATGACTCACATTCCCACTCAACTAACACAATATTGGTGTAGCTGTTGGCACAGGGTGTGCCCATCACTACGCCAATCTTTTGGAGATAGTACTGTTCCCTAAAGATAAAAATGTTATTCTCTAAGATGATCTCTAGTAGTGAGCATAGCAAGTTCACTTTATCATTGGTGTAATACCATTTAGCGTTCAATATACTTCGGATGTTTTCAACACTCCAGCTATTCGGGATGACAGTGAATAATAACACATTGTCTAAGGTAACAAACAAAAAAATAACATTAAATTCCCCTGGTCTTACTATACAATTCCTGCAAAAATGACTTGGTGTCTTTAAGTATACTTTCATAGGTTTCTAATACTGGGTGTAGGCACTTTTCTACATAAACTGACAAGGGTTCAGTAGCCCATCCTTTACTAAAGACAATTGGTCTCATAGGCAGATTCTTTAAATCTTTATGTACCTTCGGCAGGCCATAAATTGTCGGATATAGAGGGGTATCCGCAGTGAAGTATTTAAATAATTCCAAAGAAATCATTCCATTAATAAAAAGGTCAAATATCATGACAGAAATACTATCTATGATGGCTTTTCCTTGCAATCGTGTTATTTGCTATGTGGCTTCATCATACAACAATAAATGCATCTGGGTAACAGAGATCTTTATCAAGGACTAAGATACCTCCCCCCCCCGTCCGCAGGCCTGATCTCAGACTATAGGGATTTTAACTCAACTAATGCATCACTTTCATCTTTACTCATATTAAAATAGTTAGATGTTGTACCTTTATCAAAGATCTTTCCAATCTCATTATCACAGACTGTAATAAAAGTTTCAACAGTTGGATGCATATTAGGGACAAACGTACTAGGTTTAGCAAAGTTAAAACAATCTTTATTAGTATTTTTAAAAATAGTTTTCAAAGTTAAAGTTCTACCAAACAATCTTAATTCCTTCAGAATGTCAGTTAATTCAGTCTTTTGCACTGGAATAAAAGACAATCCTTTGCCTAGTAATACCTGCGCATCAGTCAAAGGTATCCTAGAAATATTCAGGACCAAACCTTTGAATTTTGGCTCCTCGTAACCCTCTGCTGTGTTCACATCACTTCTTGCAGTTGTGGAGCTCTGCCCCTTCTCCCTCGGCTCCTCGACCTCTCTTTGATGGGTAATGCTTTCTGTAACTGGAACAGTATAATAGGTGTCCCCTTTTTTCCCGAACCCTCGGAAAAAGGATTTGTTTGCATATTATGCTCTAATTTATTTGTTACTTCTTTGGTATTACTGGCCTTATGTTGTCCCTTCTTAGCAACACTTTGTGTAGTATCTGAGGTAGTCGCCATTTCTGTAACGGTCATATTTACATGTGGAATCAATTCCTCCTCCTCCCCTGCATTTGCGATTGGTTGCTGAGTCGCAGGCTGCTCATTTGATTGGCTAATACTCATAGCAGGTAGTCTCGGCCAAGCAAAGTCCCTCCCGCTTTGAAAATCGTTCCATGTCCCATTGCAGTTTCTTCTTCATTTTCCCATTTTGAAGACGTTTTTCATAATTAAAAATCTGCTCATGCAATACATCCACTTTATCTAGAATAATGTCAGCAGGACATGTAGTTTGCAGCCGCACATATAGTTCCATTAGTTCTTTTTTCAATTCCCTTTCTTGTGGCACAAAGAAATCAATGAGTAAACTCATATAGCCATAACTCGGTTGTAAGTTCATTTTTTGCTCTTTCTTTAGCAAGTCGGGAAATAAATCTCCATATGTAGGCATTGTCAATACACGCAAACCCCTGGGAACAATTTTGTAGCGTAAAGAAGCTTCCAAATGGAACCTATGCCACTGGAGGTCCTTGAATTTGCATAGTTTATTCTCATATTCTCTGAAGTGTTCTCTAAAGCGCATCTATAAATCTACATCAATATTTCCTCTGTTGTCATCAGGAAACACAGGTTGGTTGACCAACGGATTCACCTCCATACACAAGATTCGATCAAGCCATTCGGCTTGTGTTTGTAGAACAACACTGCCAGCTAGTACATGCTCCACTTCTAAATCAGAACCTTCAGCCATGTTCAGGTCTGTTGATCACAAATTCAAAACAAAGAAAGGTAAAAATAAAACCAGACACCTGACAAAGGATACGGCTCTCAGCCATAAAACAGAATAAAAGAACAAACACAGCTGAGCCAAACCACCACGGCTGCAAAATCTTCAATTTAATGTACAAAAACACACAGGAAGAGTAAGGGCTTTCACGATCTCACTGACCGCTTCATCAGACTGAATGCATCAAACACAACCTTCTTTTAAGCACACTCAATTAGTCACACAATCAATTAATTAATAATGTTGTCATAGATACATATACATAATGTAAAATAAAAAATGACAAAAATATATGTTAAAAATGATACAATATAAAAATAATGCCTTTCTTCTGCTAAACCTAGTGCTGAAAATATATATTTAAAATTATGTATAATGTAAAATAATCTCTCTTCTACTGAACCTAATGTTTAAGTGTCCTAGCTTTCAAAAAGGCTTAAGTGAGGCAGTCTCATAATTCCCTGGTGGTGTATGAGCATTTAGCCCAAGAATCCACCTCTGCTCCGCTAGTTCCATTCTGTTTTTAATACCCCCCCCCCCCTGCTTATTCCTTCATCTAAAATTTCTAATACAAGGAATTTGAAACAGTGTAAGAATCCTTCAACCTCAACGTGTTTAGCTAGAGCACTAGTTTCCTTCTTGTTATGGATGTCCCTGATATGCTCCTGAATGCGCTCCTTTAGCATTCTGTTAGTCTTCCCAACATAGAAGACTTTACAGACTTCACAAAATGCAAAGTAGACTATGTTCTTTGTTCTACAGTCAGCATAGTATCTAGCATGCATCTCAAAACGTAAATATGGATGCACAAAAGTAGAACAAGAATAAACATATTTACATGCAGTACATTTCCTACAAACATATGTGCCCTTTCTCTGAGATAGGTTATTTAATCTACCCCCTGGGGCTCTATAGCAAAGCTGACATTTTAAGGATTTCTTATTCTTAAAGGAGAAACTAGGTGCATCATCTAATATCCCCTCTAGTTCTTGAACTGTATTCAGAATATTCAATTTTTTTCTTGAAAACATTGCAAAAGGTGTGAAAACGCTTACTCTTTCCTGGTGTGTTTTGTATATTAAATTGAAGATTTTGCAGCCGTGGTGGTTTGGCTTAGCACTTGATGTTAGCCTGGACCTCAAAGAAGTAAATGCCAAACACGAGTAGCCCCAACCCTAAGCCATCCTACTAGTAAATGACCTTTTTGTGGGGGAAGACTCTTAAGTTTTCTAACTTCTTGGGTCCTGTCTGTAAGCCAGCTGGCTATCCAGTGGGTGATCTAAGGGTTTATACCTAGTTTACTGAGCTTTTCTACAATACCCAAGTAGGGTAGTACATCAGATGCCTTGGTCAGGTGAAGGTAGGCAGTATGCACCATTTTGCTTTCATCCATTGCTTTGGTGATCTTGAAGAACTTTACCAGGCTGAGTAGGCAAGACCTGCCCTCGACAAACCCGAACTGATTTTGGTCCAATGTTTGTAGGTTACCTAGAACGTCATTCAGGATATCCTACTATAGTTCGATTATCAGGACGGTCAGGCGTATGGGTTGATAATTCCCTAGGTCAGTGGGTGGCCCACCCTTGTGCAGCGGGATAACTAGTGCAGTCCTCCATTTGCCATGAAGCCTGTTTGGACGCTGATTAGGTACTGATGTCAGTGGTCCCAATAGTTCATTTTTTGTGCCATTAAGGAAGCAGCCTGGGATATTAATCAGGAAGGGTTCTTAGCCTTGGAGAGCACTTTGAGCACCTGCTCTCTACTGATAGCTGGGGGAGTTATGGATGCATTTTCTGAAAAGCATCTGGTGGGAAGAGGGGGTACAATTGGAGCTACATTATAAAGTCTATGAGTGCATCTCATGCTATCCCTTAGGTGAGGTCCCCTTGGGATAGCCTAAATTAAATTTGGCATGTGGCAAGCTTTTACTACGATAAGGTCCAAAACCATAATGTCCAACAGCACATAAAATGCACAGTAGCATTTAACTCACCAGATGCCAGTATGTAGGTCTGAACAATGGCAAAACACTTAAGTGCATTTGAAGGAATGTTGCATGGCATAGTTCTTGCCCTAAACCACAAGACAACCTGGCTCCATACACAGAGAACAGAACCCTGCCTGTGATCCAAGGGCAATTAGCAAACCCAACACTGGAGGAGGGTAGGAATGGGGCTGCCTGAGAGGAAAGTATCCCTTGTGGAAGTGACAGAACACCCTTCACTGCAGCCCATTATATGTTCCTCCGTTGTGCCTTACTCCGTGTGTGTTTGTGTCTTTATGATGGCACATTCCAGTGAAGGAAACAAATGGGTTAACTCTGCAGATGGGAGGCTGATAATCGGGCAGTAGGAGCAAAAAGGGGAAGAGGAGAGCGAGTTAGATCAAATCTGTGGGGATCTCAGTATTACTACTAACCCATTAAACATTGTACTGCACAAAGTGGAAAATTGCATCTCTAATACAGGTAAAGATGGGAGAGCTGTATTACGACTGGCTTAACCCAAGTACTACACTTGCTTAATGGCAGGAAGAGAAGTTTGACCTGTATGTTGTAAGTACATATAAAGTGATAAAAATAAAACTGCACTTTAGATGCCTTGGCTAGCTCCCTTCTCATGTCCTTCTAATGAAGGTCAAGTCCCTTTCTACCACCAGTTCCAATAGCTTATTCCATAAGTTCCCAACCCTCACTCTGGGTCAAGTACTTAATTAACACTGTTAAAATGGGTAAGTGAACCAGTCCAGAGACCATATTCAGCCATGATCCAGGCCAAGAGATGTAACAGCTCTTCAAAATATTTACAAATAGATTTCCAACATTACATCTCACACCAGTATCTACAATTCAAATGAGTACTACAAGTCACTGCATCATACACAAGGAATTTAACACAATTCACCTGCTCAGGTTGCATCATTATAGTTTCACACTCCCAAGAGCAGTGTGATTTTTAGTAGGAAAGGCACCAATTTCCCCGAGCTATCCTGGTTTCCTATAACAACTGCACTTGTTCTTCTGATGCGCTTTTAAAAGTTTGAGACAGAATTAGATTTTTTACAGGGGCAGATTTGAAGAGGGCATTTTTTTTTGTTGCTGTCATGGTATAGAGAGTCTTTGTAGCTGTTGGGCACCTTTACTTCTAAGGCTATACGAGGAGCTTCTGACTTATAGCATCCTTTTTAAAGATGGGCAATATCTTTGGCTTTAAAACTTGTAGGCAAGAGTAATTTGCTTCAGCTATTAACCATTTTAAATAAGCCATTCATACCTCTCCATGATAGTTTCCCGACCCAGAGACTTTCCAGACGCTGGAATAGACTGCCCATACATGTCAAGCAGAGCACCTCTTTGGCCCTCTTCAAAAGGAACCTTGATGATTGGATGGGAGAAAGGAAATTCACCCCAGGGATCACATCAGTCGCCCTGCTAGACAGGGGTTCAGGGAAGTAAATAGTGTGGGAAGAAATAGCCAGGGAATTGTTATGGCTAGGCTTGTATAGGCCCTAGGGCCGATAGCCTAGTACCAAACTATGAAGACTGTTGCACCAGGGATTCTGCAAACATAATCATTGAAGTGGCTGAAAAACACTGGAAACATGAGCCACAAAGCATCATAGAAAATGATGAAGTCTACATTACATGGATCACCCGTTACCAAAAGTTCAAATATAGATGCTAGAAAACAGGATACAGTGGTCCATGAAAAGAAGACAAAAGTAGCATTGGTCACCGAAATCACCACACCCAGTGATTACAGGGTCTTGTGTACAGAGAGACACAAAGTCATAAAATATCAGTATTTGTAGACAAAATCGAGAGCATTCTGGAAGAAAGATACCCAGACAGTTCCAATAGTAGTAGGAGTAACGAGTCTTATAAAAGAAAAAAAAAATCTACAATTGTATTTAGATATGCTACCAATATATGTAACTGCTAGGAGTCATCATTACTGGACACACCGCAGGTGCTGCAAAGTGCACTTCTGTCTGACAAAGACTGACAATAATAATTTCATGAACTTTAATTGTACTTTGACTTAGGAATGAGGTCCATTCCCATCATGGTATTAGACTTGGGAGAAATTAAAAAAAAAATGGTGGGTGCTCCACCCAATAATAGCATTTGTGGACATGCCTGCAAGCAATAGGGGGTCCCCATTAGTATTAACAGTACACTGTACCATAGTGACCACTCCTTTGGTTTATTTCACAATTTTTTGGAGCAAACCTTGGGATCTTGGGTTTTCGTTTGGACGACCTTGGGTTTTCCATACTGTCAAGGGTTAACAAAGGAACTGTGAGTGAGTGACTAAACTGTCAAATGGATGGCCGGAGTAAATGCTAGGCTGTCATGCTGCTTTGTTGGTATCGTGCCATCATTTGGTATGTACCTCACAAGACATCTACAACAACTGGAAAGGCCACAGAAATACCTCACAAAGAGGATTACTGGTCTCAAACAGATACCCTATGCAGACCGTCTCAAAAAACTTCAGCTTTACTCTGTCACATATCGCCTACTCAGAGGCGATCTCTGCCTAACATTCAAAGCTATATCAAACCCAGAGCTGTTGGACATGCTCCACTTAAATCCCAATCCCTCCGAGCTACATGCTCTAGGGACCTAAACCTTATCACCACAATAAACAGAACATGCTGGAGGGATAAATTCCTGTCCCAGAGACTTCCCATACTCTGGAACAGACTACCTATCTATGTCAAACAGAGTCCCTCATTAGCACTCTTCAAGAAAAATCTTGATGATTGGATAGGAGATAGGAAATTCACCCCGGGGATCACTTCTGTGGCTCTGCTCGACAGGTGCACAAGAAAATAATTTTCTTGGGTGGTGAAAGCCAGGGTACATTTTTGGCTAGGCTTATATAGGCCCTAGGGACAATAGCCTAGTACCTTCCTATGAACCTATGACAGCCTAGTAGCGTTTATTCCGGCCATCCGTTTGACAGTTTAGTCACTCACAGTCACAGTTCCTGTTAACCCTTTACTCTGGTTGTACGCTTGGGCAATGCCTGCTGAGAAGTTAGCTCCTGTTCAGAAAATAGCAAAATAATTGCAAGACACAGGGTGAATAAACTGGAACATATAATAGGTAATCTGAAAAATATTGGGGACATATCAAACCCCTTTTAATGTTGTGGTGATATGCCTACAGCTAGCATGCTCCTCTTAAGCAGGGTGCCATTTTCAGACACCGTGCCACATAACTACATTCTTTCCCTGCTCTTTCACTTGGACTGCCGAAGCTCAAACTTTCCAGGCTCTTCCTCTCATGACTTTTACCTCCATTATAAAATGTAAGTGGTCATTTGTAGTTGCTTGGGTAGGTTCTTCATTCTCTCACCTCAGTTTTTGATATTTTACGGTGCGTAGAAGGGGTGTTGGACCTGTGAATCCCCAGATTGCTATTCCCCACTGACGCATGTCTAGCAGTTGTCCGGTGTAGAACAGCAAAGGGACCCTGATTTAGCGGTAGTCCAGAATATTGCGCAGACTATAGATGTGATGACCAGTTACTTTGTGGGGGATTGCATATTCATTTCACGTTAATGTTGTTTATCTAAATGTAGCAACATCAGTAACAAAGCATGAGAGCAGGCTCAAGAATCTAGCCAGTATTCCGCGTTCTTGAGCTGTGTGAATAAATGTTCAAAGTACATGCCACAGCTTCTCTACATGTCAAATGGCTGTTCCCCTGACTTGGCTAGTGCGGCATTTGGTGAAATCATTTTTGTTTAATGACTTGGGTCCTCCTGGAATACGAAAGCATCGCTAGTTTATTTAGTGTATGTTCAGTGACTGTACTGTTCAGGGGAGTACAAACTGCTGTTTTACCTTTAAGCACCCTAGCCCTAGATGTCATTTCTTAGATTTAAAGACGTAGTATCTAGAGCCACTTGCATAATGTCAGTAGCTTAAAAACACACCAATAAAGTCAGATTCAGAGAATTGGGCAGAAAGTATCTGTAGATTGCAAGAGTTTTCCCACTACCCCCAACTAACCAACAAGTATATCCATGAACCCTGTCTAATAATTCAGCAATTACTCTCATGACAGAGAGGGATAAATAGTAAATGGTTCATGTATGTATGTAATAAATTTCCCCAGGTTATAATTATAACTTCCTAAGTAAAAGGGCTCACCTTCTTGCACATAGATCCAACGCAGTATCTAAACAAAACTGAACTTGCTTTTTTTTTGCTCCCATTTTAAATTTCGTAATTCAGTCAAAATGTCTGACTCCATATGTTTTACTGTCTTTTTGTAGAACTGTAACCATCATTTGCAGGTAACATTAACAGTTCTCAGATGCTTACATGTTAAATTAGAACATTTTTGGTACATGAAAAGCATGCTTTGTCCTTACTTCTGTTACCTTGCAGATTTCTGTTTATATTATACATTTTGTTAAGTTTCTGAAGTCATTTGTGCCTGGTGGCCCTGCTCATGACTTAAAACAAGTAATCTGACCAGTCCAATTAAAAAATAAATACATAATAATAGATAATTATTCATCACTGAGCCATTAACAAAGGGAGATCTTTAACTTAATCAGCATACAAACACTATAGGTTTTATAATATGGTAAGTGAACAGCTGCATTGTAAAGTATATATAATACATTATAACATGACCCCCCATTAATATTCCAAAACGTGCACGCTGATTGGACAGCGTGCACATTGTAAATCGACTTATACTAATGGAAAAAGGTCCGGTCGCCCGGACTTTTTCCATTAGTATAAGTCTCTTTTAAAACACTGTCTCGCTATGTTAAAAGAGTTTAACATAGCGACACAGGTTTACAAAAAGCAACGGAGATCACCGTTGCTTTTTTTTAAAGCTGTCTCACTATGTTAAACTCCTTTAACATAGCGACACAGTGTGTAAAAAGCAACGGAGATCTTGCTTTCTCTGTTGCTTTTTTTTTTTTAAACCTGTCTCGCTATGTTAAATGGGTTTAACATAGCGAGACAGCTTTAAAATAAGCAACGGATTTTTTAAACCTGTCTTGCTATGTTAAATGGGTTTAACATAGCGAGACAGCTTTAAAATAAGTAATGGAGATCCGTTGCTTATTTTAAAGCTGTCTCGCTATGTTAAACCCATTTAACATAGCGAGACAGGTTTAAAAGCAACGGAGAAAGCAAGATCTCCGTTGCTTTTTACTGTTTCGCTATGCTAAATGGGTTTAACATAGCGAGACAGCTTTAAAATAAGCAACGGACATCTCCGTTGCTTATTTTAAAGCTGTCTCGCTATGTTAAACCCATTTAACATAGCGAAACAGTAAAAATGGAGATCTTGCTTTCTCCGTTGCTTTTGGCCACAGCTCTGATGTACTGCGTAGGCATGCATCAGAACTGCCGCGGATACCAGACAGCTGCGGAAGGGCAGCAAAGAGGCATTATACAATGCCATTATTTAAAAAAAGTAATTATTTATTTTCTTAAATAATGTCATCGTATAATAGCAACAACCCAGTTCTGGTTGTGGGTAATGCGGGATTTACCCACGGTTGTCTTTGCACGCCAACCGTGGGTAAATCCCGCATTACCCACACCCAGGCATGGGTTATTGCTATATTAAGGTTACTCTATTGTTTTGCTCTATTTACCAGGCTTAAACATACGACCATCATCACATAAGTGAACTCATTCATAATGTCTGAAAGCAATCCCTGTATAACTAACTCAGTGGAAAGCAACTCACCTTTTTAAAGGTGCATACAAACCCACACTGTTGCTCACAACTGTAACATATCTCCAGTACCCCACAATGATGTAAAGCAAAACTGAAAGTAGTTCCACTATCACCCAACACTTCTTTCAATGGATGCTCCTAAAATGGGTATTATGGAAAACATACTTCATCGCAACTGAGAGATTTTCTTGACGTCCAGTTCCCAGATACCCAATTTGTAAAACAAAAGGTCTTCAATTACCCTGGAGTTGCATTTATTTTTCTGTCAGTGGATCATTAAGACATCTGGCCTTTATTGTAAGTTATTATGCAATAAAAGTGGTCTATACATTCCATTAAAATTTGACATAAAAAGTAGTTTACTCCCTTTAAATCCGCTCATGGCCATATCTCTCAAATGCACCTACTATGAGGAATGATACTCCAAGTTTGTGCTCCTCACATTTCTACATTGGATGGTTTGTCACACATTTAATGTTAGGAATTTTTTTTAACGAATATCCAAGGTAAATAATACTGAATCATATTAATGTTTCAAAAGTATGTGTTATAAATATAAAATAACACATGTTAACCATCCTGTGAGTTTCCTAGCTGAAGAGGTTAGTAAGAGTTGCATGTTATGAAGAGGAAGTGTTCCCCATTTTGGGGATGGAAGATTAAGAACTCACAGCAGAATAAATGACACTTAAGAATAAGCTGAATTAAATAGAAAACTACTAATGTAGCAAAAAAAAAAAGTTTCCAGTGCAGAGGCATATTATGCAGAAAAAAATCAAACACAAATAATTTGTATACAGTTTCTTATAATGATTCAGCAACAAAGCACCCAAAATTAAACAGGCCATAGCAGTCTTTAAAAACAGCAACTGTCTTTGCGGACTGAAACTATACCTGCCTGCCAGCCAGCCAGCAAGCCCCCCCCCCAAAAAAAAAAAAAAAAACATTCTCTAAAGCCGCCATTATACCAACAAAGAGACTCTAGGCATTTAGGGACCAGGTACTTAAAAATAAAATGTGTTTTCTTTTCAGCTAGGGAACAACCATGAAGACATTTATCATCCAATGCAGTTTTAACAATGAATCTTCCAATGCAGTGCAAACTACAAACTTATAGGAAAGGAAACAAATGTAAAAAATATGGTGCTAAAATCCCTATACATTGTTTAATTATCAGCAAGTTAATTATGCTTCTAGCTGTATCTTGGAGGGAGAAAATACCAGTAAAAAGTTTCCTTCTTTTAAAACCGCAGCATGTTTTATAATAGTTTGTCAATGAAAACATTATTCCCCATCCAGAAATGGGATTAATTTTTTCACACACTGAAGAAACTTCAGTACACTTCTCTCACTTTCCAGGATAATACATGCAAAAATATATATATATACATACACACAAACACAAGCAAGGGCTATGAAATCAACAAAACCACTTAACAGTTAAAGTAACAACACATTCCTTGTAAATATCAGGCAATCATTTTACCAAAATGTCAAAACAAAACCATAAAGTTTTGCAACTAAAACCAACAATAGCTCCTACATACCTGATTACAAAAATGTTATGGTGAAAAACTTTTCTAACAGGAGGCCTTGCAACAAACAGGATTAAAACTCTTTCTTGAAATTCTAACTCCTCCCACTAGTCTATCTCTAGCTATGTAACATACCTTGAGTATTCCTTTTATCATTTCCTGACTGGTTAGCAGCATTAGAGGACAGAGGCCAATGACCTTAACTCCTAATCTGCATGCCTCATGGTGAAAGCATGACATTCTTTCCCCTCCCCCACACAGTTCCTTTGGTTCAGTGGGAGAACATTACTATCTCTGGAAATGTTTTGCTGTGCTGCATTCACACACACTGATTTAATCTTTACAAGAGATGTGCGTACACTTTTTTTCACCTATTTTCAGTGTTTTATGGAAAGACTGCATTTGTTGCTCAATCACATTTCTTCGAAGTTCCACTGTCATGTCTGGGGATCATGATTCATTTCTTGTGCATCAGACTTCACCCATCGAATGTTATCATCTGCTTGGTGCATTGCCTGTATCATTCTTCTGTCTTGAATGACATGCCATGCACATCTAACACCCTGGACTGACACTTGAGATGCTTAGGTCAGCTTTCCCACATCTGTGGATAAATTAAATAATGTATTTATTTTAAATGCAAATAAATACAATGTTAAGGGTGGTCTAGTGGCATTGGGCTGTGAGAGCTTCTTGTTTATGACTAAACATTGAAATGAGATGGTAAACACATACATTGCAAATGTTTATGATGGAAACATGGTGGTATAACTGTACTAATACACACCCAAACCTTGATTTCAGGAATATGTGCTGACACAGCTGTGGTTATAGGAGAAAATAACATTGCATTTGGCAGTTTAGTACAAAGGATTAAGCAGATGAGCTGCTAATGACTCTCATCATATAGTGATGGGTCTGATTCCCTCAGTCTCCATTTGCCTACTGTACAAATCTGAACAAGTCACCTAATAAGACACTGTGTCCAGCCTGCCACTGAAAAGATGTAGTAGTGCCCAGTGCTTTAACACAGTTAAATAAATAGGAATAAGTGAAAAATCTGTTAGCTAAACTGATACCGGTCACACAACTGCATCAGTAGCTACCACCTCGCATTCATTAAATTTTAGATTAAGCCAATAGTCTTCCTTTCTCTGCTCCCATCATTAGAGCTGGCCAATCACATGCTAACTAATGGGTTATAACTGTGTCGAGTTGGTTAGTGGAATGAAGAAACCCACTAGAGACAAAACCAAAATGCAGTATCTATCTATCTATCTAAATACCTATCTAGTTAGGTAAAAGCTAGCTAGCTAGCTAGCTTTTTTCTTGAAGTCTTTGCTTCCACTGTCTGTCAATAATTATCACCCCCAGGCCAATCGGCCCACTCATTCTTCAGCAATGAGCCAAGGATCGTCTGGAAGGGGGCCATCATTTAGGCATACATCAGTGGCAGTTTGATTTTTTGCAATGTGCTTCCCTATCTCATGCATGCACTTTGTGAACCTTTGAGGAGGGGACATACAATGGGCTGCAGTGAGGGGCATCCCCTCACTTCCACAAATGACATTTTCTGTCAAACAACCTTCCCCTTCAGGTGCAGCCTATACCAGGTAAATTGCACCACTGGTGTGCCTCCATGTGTGCATCCTTCCCCATCTCTCAGAAGATTCATGTCATCCATGCCCTTTCATTCCTTTTTCTCCCTGCATGGCTCCACCAGTATTTGAGCAGTTAGTCAAACCCCAGTTTCCTGGGTCATAGTCAAGACTCTGTCCTCTGCACCATGGAGCCAGGCTAAGAAATATGAATAAACATTTAGACATTACATTCAAGATAAGATGACTACCAGACAGTCGGTCAGTCAGTTCATCTTTGTAAAATCTTACAAGGTCATACCAAACAGCTGATAGCTGGATTTATTCATATC
Organism: Protopterus annectens; assembly: GCF_019279795.1. Lineage (NCBI taxonomy): Eukaryota > Metazoa > Chordata > Ceratodontiformes > Protopteridae > Protopterus > Protopterus annectens. The sequence goes on from NC_056743.1 coordinate 1,119,956,573, forward strand.
ATGAATCTAAATGCTAGGCTACATGAGTGAAAATATTTCTACCTGCAAAGCTCTTAATTCCATTCCAGAACATGACATCAAAGTATCTGTTGCTAATAATTTGAATACACGGTGGAAGTATGTATGCATGGTATTTTTGGTATGAATTATCAGTGCTGTTTATGCATGGAATGTACACTTTTCAGTGAAAACAGTGTTGATCTAAAGATGAGCATATGGCTTGTATACATGTTAATGTAATTCTAAATACTTTGATGAGCACAGGTGAGTGCCTGGTACATATTTAGACATAAACAAGCAGTGGACATATAAGACATATAGGGCACCACACCTGACTGTGTGTGTGTGTGTGTGTGTGTGTGTGTGTGTGTGTGTGTGTGTGTGTGTGTGTGTGTGTGTGTGTGTGTGTGTGTGCGTGCGTGCGTGCGTGCTTGTGTGTGTGTGTGTGTGTGTGTGTGTGTGTACTGCAATGATAGCAAGTGTATAGTCAAAAGGAGCATAGGTGAAGTAAACTACGGCTTCTGTCTTTTTAATTTCTCCAAGTCTTTTGGGTTTCTAATACGATGATGGGAATGGACCCCCATTCATAAGTCAAAGTATGATTAAAGTTCATGAAATTAGTATTGTTTCAGTCTTTGATGTTAATCAGACGTGCTCTTCACAGCACCCGCAATGTGCCTAGAATTGACTCCTGCAATTCATAGTTACATATATTGGCAACTTATCCAAATATGACTATAAATTCTTTTTTATGAGACTCATTGCTCCTACTACTACTGGAACTGTCTGGGAATCCTTCTTCCATGTTGCCCTTGTTTCTGCCTGCAAATCCTGGTATTTTTTATGACTTACACACACATCTGAGTCCTACAAAACATTCAAGAGCACTTTGGCATTCATCTTGATTCAAACCTTGACAGTATTCTAAAACAAATCTACAGACCTGAGTATTATATAACCACACCACACGGGAACTCTGACTTCAGAAAGTTCAAAGCTGACTACAGATTGAAGCAAATGAGAATTTATGTATCTGTCTTTATTGCACTCAATACAACTGTAGAATCACATAATGTGTATATTACATCCAGCAGCATAATAAATGTGAAGCTGTAAAAAAGCAATGATACTATAGTGCATTACACTTAAGCACATTTGCGTGAAGATAATTGGACTAGTGCAGGTGATGGAAAAAACTCCCCAATTTTTTACCATATGAGGCAAAACACCATTCACCGTCATTCAGCATTGCCTTGGTGCACAATGCCAATTTCTGCACAAAATTTGAGGAGAAAAAGTGAAGGCTTTTTGATAGGCCAGTTCTGGCCATGTGTGTTGTTTGTGATTTATTTTTTGACCAGATTAAGCGTGTGAAAAAAAAGGTTGACAGGACAGTGGTAAAAAGGTGGGCAAACAGAGGGTAGGACACATGGGAAAGAACAATAGAATTTGTAGGATGGCGTTGGGCAATCACCATATTTATCTACTTCTTTGCAACATAAATATAGAATTGTACACTAAATTTCATGACTTTGGAGATTCACCACACCAGGGATGGGAGACAACAACAGAATAATGTCGTATAGCCAATTTGACCCAATCAAAGTGGAGAACGATAAATGGGACATAATTCTTGTGGGACAGGTACCCATTTTTTGTGAGGGGGAATGCTGGGGAATGTGCTTAGGAATGAGAGGGTCAGCTACGTAGGGTAAGTTAAGTAGTAGGCACAGACGTAAAGGACATACAAGATAGAGAGGGATGGTGATGGACAAAAAAGGTTGGGGGACACCATGACTGGGGATAGGTAGGAGAGCTTTATAGGCATATCCACATCCAGCTTGGAAAACTGTGAATCTAGTGCTTACTCTGAGAACTGTCATCACTGTCTTAGGTGTCAGTTGTCAGGGTCAATGCCAGCTGTGGCATTGTTTTGGCAATATGACACAGGACTTTCTTAACTCTGACAATCCGGGCACTGAGGCTCCTGTAAATAATGCCTTTCATAGACCAATCAGTTCCTGATGGGTGACAAAATTGTCAACTCCACCAGTACTGTTCCCAGAGGCTACCACTGCACCAGCAGCCATAGCAGAGCTACCTGAAGCAAATGGAGCAGGTAGGGCAGGAGATGTCAAGGAAGCACTGGCAGGTTGCGACCCAGATTTGCTGGGTGTCTTTGCTGACTGTGGTGGTGCTGCCACAGCCACCTGTAGAAGTACAGCAGGCCAAACTGCAGCATTCGGTCTAGATCCCTCTGCTGATTGCCATTTTCATATATATATATATATATATATATATATATATATATATATATATATATGTATATATGTATAATATGCGTGTGTCTGTGTGTGTGTGTGTGTGTGTGTGTGTGTGCGCACGCGCGCGCATGTGTGGGTGGATGGGTGTGTGTATGTGTGTGTTTGTGTGTGAAAAGAAAAAGAAAGACATAGGGTGGGGAGAGACACAAAATAGATAATTAGATCAATGGCATGACACATTAGTTTACTATTTCGATACATAAACCAATCTGAGAAATTAATATGCACACCTTTGCCACATCCAGATATGATGGGAAGGCATGAAGGTGTCATAAAATCAGTTAATCACAATGGTATGAGACGACAAATAGAATCATTTATTTGACTATGTCATAACAGATATATGTTTTCAAAGTAAATACCTGCATTTGTAAAATGTAATTGTTAATGTGATGCAGTATTGCATTTAATATCTTATAAATACTACCCTGTAAAAAATGTAATGCCTGTTTCTGGGTACTGGACCCACACACAATTAAGCTGATGTACTCAATGCCTAATACAATAATCAAAAGCTACTGGAGAAAGCATGTATGCTTGATATCAAAGTTGAGGTATGCCTGCTCAAGATGATATACAGTGATGGACTGAAAATACTTCTCTGTCTTGTATTCCAAACTGTTGCATACTTACCCCATGCCTCTCTGAGGTGAGTTAGTCTCTCCTGATGTGTCTCATAATTTTCTATCTTGTTTGGAGCTGTACATTACAGAAAAAAAAAAAAAAAAATATATATATATATATATATATATATATATATATATATATATATATAGGTCTACTTCTTTTGACCTAACTTTCATTTGCCTGACACTCATTTGCCTGAGACCAAATGACTGAAATTTCATTTGCCTGACACTTCATTTGCCTGACAAGTATTATTAGCAAGAAAATGGAATATGCCCCCTTCCCCAGTGCAGTGTGACCCTGGAGTTAGAATATATAGTTAGGGGGGCACAGCCCCCCACAACAGGGGGTGTGGGGGGTGAAGGCCCCCACTTCATTTCATATGATATTGTTAACTTTTGATGTAATATTGCTTAGTAACAGAAAAGTAAGTGGGGGGCTTCACCCCCCACACACCCCCTAACTATATATTCTAACTCCAGGGTCGCACTGCAGTGGGGAAGGGGGCATATTCCATTTTCTTGCTAATAATACTTGTCAGGCAAATGAAGTGTCAGGCAAATGAAATTTCAGTTAAATGGGGTCAGGAAAATGAGTGTCAGGCAAATGAAAGTTAGGTCAAAAGAAGTATATATATATATATATATATATATATATATATATATATATATACACACAGTATATATATATATAGAGAGAGAGAGAGAGAAAGAGAGAGAAAGAGATAAATATATATGAAAGCATAATGAATAATTGCATTGGCTGGCTAATTAATGCCATATTATAGACAGGTGAGGGGTCAGTATGCTTATACAACTGAGAGGTGTTGGCAGTCTTAAATTCACCCTCCTGTCAACTCAGGAGGTCCCATGTGTGCCTGTTCGTGTCACTGTAGTGGTGATGACATTGCTTCCCAGTATAAGTAATGCCAGTTGCACTGGAGACACCCATGGCCAAGCTATTCCAAGCGTCAGCCTTATATTGAGACTTGGCACAGTTCCCATTGAGCAGCCTTCTGCTGTAGCTCTTCACATCAAGTGCCACAAAAATCTTGTACTCTTCAACACTCCACCTTTATGCTCTAAATAAAACACCATCCCTACCTTCGGCAGCCATGTCTCCAGAAGTCAGGCTAGAACTACATGCCTGAATTGGTGCCCATTTCAGAACTTGTGTAACAGCTTATGGGCAAACGCACACAGCCTTGCCAGTTGCATTTGCGCAATTGAAAGCACAGCGATGGCTTGGCAGACACACTGGCAGTTGCTACATCAAAAAGCATGGAAGGTGTGAAATGTGACAGTGAGATTTCGCCAGTGTTTGTTGTAATCACTGTTGGTTGAAGGCAAAATGGAATGACTAGTGACATATTGGCCTGTTGGGACTTAACACCACCTGAGAAATTAACCCATGAAAAACTGGATAAACTATAAAATTTTGCTTATTAACTGTTAGTGTCACAAGAGAATTTATGTTTTAACATGTTAATTAGAGGTATACACATTTAAGAATGAAATGAGATATACTTAAAAGATGGCTGTATGTGTGTGTGACTTTAATTTGTCATGGAACTGCATTTCTATGTAAAAGGCAGTATTTCGTTTTTTAAGTACATTTCAGATGCATGGAGTTGCATGACCTGAGTAATACATGGCGGGTTATATGAAATACATACTTCACAAGACATGCTGTCATATACACATGTTCTGAAAGCTTTGCCATGTTGGAGTGATTAGTTAGCATGCTATTCAGCTACTTATACCTTCTTTAGCATATTCTGCAGTTTACCCTTGTTTTGAGGCTGTACACTAAGTGTAGAACCATTTAATGAATACAAAATTGCTATTGTGTGCATGATGTCCAGCAGTGCACATGCGATAGCAGCATTTAGTGTAGGCATTCATGAATCCATTCCTAAAACTCTAACAATTGTCATTATTTTATAAATATGATCCACCAACTTTTCTCCCTAAATCACCATTTTTTGGAAAGGTTAGGAGAAACAGAACAAAAAAAAATTTAAGCCAAAAATCTGGAACACCTCTGAAAATCAGGGTCAATTGATAGTTCTGATATAATGTTTTATTTATGCGTGTATGAATGTAAGTCTATGAGTTTGTATGTATGCACATATTTATTCGATAAACAGGTCAGGAATGATGGACTAAGGACCCTTTTCAGCCGTGAATCGGGGGAAAGTAAAACAAACATGTAAATACAAAGTGCATTACAAACAAACGCTGAAATAACTGTAGTCTAATAACAAGTCATTTAAATGGATAAACGTGCAGCAGTAAAAGGAGATTTCTATTCTTTAACAAGTTACAGACACCAGTACACAATAACATCAAGCTACCAGTGCTTGTAGAGGATGTTACTGGCCCCTAGAGTTTCTGTTTCAACTTGCACAATGGTGGGGCTAGGTCACACTCAGCAACCTGAACTTTGCTTGGTAAAATCAAGTTTGTCAGGTGACGTATAGGTTCATAGGAGGTTACTAGGCTAATGGCCTTAGGGCCCTTACAAGCCTAGCCAAATTCAACCCTTTTTCCTTTAAGGGTCTAGAGATATGGTCTATGTTATAAGCAGATCTAAATCAGCACCAACTGCCTGTATCCAAGAGGGACAGAGGTGAAACTCCTGGGGTGAATTTGTGGTTTCCCATCCAATCATCCAAGTTACACTTAAAAAGGGTTAACAAGGGGCTCTGTTTAACCTGTATTGGAAGTTTATTCCAGGGGAGAGGCAACCTCTGGGAGACATATCTGTCTCTCCAGCAAGTCCTGTTGATGTCACATGGCAGGTTAAGGTCCCTAGCGTGAGTGAATTGTGTACCATTTGACTTATGAATGTGCAGCATTTCCATTAAGGCAGGATCAGAGGTTGCTCTGTATGCAAGGCACAGGTCACCTCTGAGTAGTCTATATGATACAGAGTATAGTGAAAGTGATTTTAGTCCATCCACATAAGACATGTGATGAATACCTTGAATTTTCTTTGTGAGAAACCTTTGAGGTCTCTCCAGTTGCTGCAGGTGCCTGTTTAGGTACATGCAAAAGGGAGCATTGTACAATCACCACTCAGGTAGGTCCTTAGCTACAGTCTACTCTCACTAGGGTGTAGGGGGAGACCCCCTTTTGTGGAGGAAAGTTGGGTTGGTGCTCAGAAACTGTAAAAACAGACTGGGTCCAGCAAATCTGAACCAAGTCTATGCCAGGCTAAAAGTGCAGGAAACAGCAAAAACACAGTAACATATAGTTCAAAAATGATAATACACAGTAAAATAAAATGCAAGAAGTGCAGATCAAGTAAAATTATACTTATTTTTCAGTAGCAGGCAGTGGATACTTCAGATAACACAGGAGGCTGATTGCTTGTTGTTAACCTTTAATTTAACCAAAGGGAAAGCCCAAGACTGAGACTTATTCCAGCAATCCCCAACTCAGATGGGTCTTTGGCTGCACACTTCTGTCACAAGGGTGCAGGGGGCCTTCATAATGTAAAATGGCTGGCTTTAGTGCTCAAATAATACCAAACAGTCTAGATTCACCAATTCTGTATATAGTCTATGCTATAAAATTCAGAAGTAGTAGAAATTCAAAGTGCAGAAAATCACAGTCACAACAGCAAAAAAAAATGTAAATAAAGATAAAGCAGGAATTCAGTAGCATACTCCCACAAGAGTGTAGACCACAAACCTTCCTAATGTAAAATAACTGGTTTGGACCCCAAGTACTTAAACCAGAACTAAGACACTTTCAGAATAACAGACACAAGAAGCCTTCAACCAGTAATTCCCAGCTTAGAAGGGTGGAGGCTATCCACTCCTGCCACAAAAGTTTAGACTACAAATCTTTCTAATGTAAAATAACTGGTTTGGAACCCAAATGCTTAAACCAAAACAAAGACACTTAGAACAACAGGCACAATAAGTCTTCACCAGCAATTCCCAGCTTAGAAGGGCAAAGGCTACCATCTTCTCCCACAAGAGTGTAGACCACAAACCTTCTTAATGTAAAATAACTGGCCTGAAGCCCAAGTGCTTAAACCAAAACTAAGAGGTTTAGAATAACAGTCACAATTTAATCAGGCTACTAACAAGCAATAATAAATGCAGCAGAATAAATGCAATTGAACACTTTTAAGAACAAACAGCAAAAGTAAAATAAAGTAATAAAGTAGGAAGAAACAAAAATACAGTAAAAGCATCTGAATAAAGTGCAACTTTTGTTTATTTAAGTGGGATGGGAGGAAACAGAAGATGATTCAAGGTTAAGAAACTAAGGGGGTGGGCCTTCCCAACTGATCTCTCCATACTCAGTAGAATGAGCTGATGAGATGGGACTGGGAGGATTGTCCAAAATCAGATTTATAGTGGGGGCAGACAACTCAGAAGCCACTAAGTTTAAGAATACAACAAAAGTTGTGTGGGTGGGAAAAATAAAATGCAAACAGAACCAAACAAGCATTCCAGCTAAACAGAGATGTCTCCAAATAATTCAAGCTAAATGAGGAATGCTATTTCACAGCTCTTCCCACTAATTAGCTGATGTTATTCACGGTTTGCAAAGGAACCTTTGCTAACTTTTCCAACTGACCATAGGCAAGACCTCTTTAAACTCCAACAGAACAGAACACTTAAAACAAAGCAAATGTAATATAATAAGAAAAAGATAAAAAAATAGAAGTAACGAAACCTTAAATGAAAAACTTCAATTCAAAATAAAATGCAGACAGAGATCAGCACTATTCAGGCAGAGTACAGCAAGCAGTGCTGTGGAGTTTAGATCTACAGATAATGATAGTTAGTTTTCCTTGTGAGTAGGGCCTCAGGTTGTATAAGCAGGTTTGTTTAATGAAGTCTAGCTGCAAATGGAGTAAACTGTTAGAGTTGGAGTATTTTGTGGAGTTGGGATCCTAAAAGTAGGTAGATCTTTGTTTTCTAAGGTGATACAGTGATGCTCACAGAAAGGTGAGTTTGTAATGAATCAGCATATGCTGTTAGAGACAGTCTGGAGTGTTGCAATGCTTTATTTGGATGCAGAAGGAAAAACCGGGAGCCCATATTCAAGTTGAGAAAGAACTCCTTTGCCAATGGCTGTTCTGGCTGGTTGAGATGGAAAAGCAGAGACCTTTTTAGCCTAGAAGAGGAGGGAGTTTAATTTAATTCTCACTTTGTCTATGTGAAAATAGAAGTTTAGTGACTTATCAAAGCATTGTCATAGGTATTCAAAGATGGTGGTTGTCTCCATGGAATTCCTGTATAGGCCAAAGACAGTTAAAGAGTTAGGTGATTGGTGAATTTTCTTTGACACTCTAAAATGCACAGTATTGGTCTTAGTGGGGTTGAGAAGTAGTTTACAGTTTATGGGCCATTGGTGGAGCTCATGTACTGTAAGTCTGACTGAAGTTGGCATTTAATGTTGGTGTGAATGACCTGATTGGTAAATAACTATGTCATCAGCATAGAGGATAAGTGGCAGATGGGGGGAGGTCACAAGGGAGTTTGTTAATGAATATGGAGAAGAGAAGGAGGTGGCAAAAAGAGATCATTGTGATTCTGATTGGGAGGATCCTATTTTAACACTGAAGTGTCTGCCAGTGAGGAAGTTTTTAAAAAAAGGAACTGAGTCTGGACTAATACCAACTTCAGTTAATTTGTAATTGCCTTTGTCAGGTCTATAAATAGGACACCTGTAAGTAGGCCACTATTAGTGTTTAGTATGATGCCATCAGTTAGGGACCAAAGTGTTGTCAAAGTACTTCAGCCATGCCATAATCCATGTTGTTTAGAAGAGAGCAGGTTGTACTGCTGGATACTATAGAGAGAGTTGGGTGTAGACTATATTTTGAAGATGTTTGCCCAGAATATGGAGGATGGATATTGGATGGAAGTCAGAGGTATCTTTGGGGTTGCTTTGGATTGGGAGGGGTTTAATTAAAACGATTTTCCAAATTTGTGGCATGATGCTTTGTGTGAGATATGGATTATATATCTGAGTGAGAGAAATATGTAGATTTTCTCTGCAGTGATATACGAACCAAAGGTTTATGTTGTCAGATCCAGGAAGAGTGCCAGTGGAAATATTTTTATGTAGAACAGAGACTTCTTTGGGAAGCATGCATTTTTAATGGTAGAGGGGGCTGAACAGTGGTGAGGTATGCAATGCATGATCTGTGGGAGGTGTGGAGCTTATTGATGGGAGATTGATAAATTCTTTAAGGAAATATTCTGGAAAAAGTTGTAGACAGGGTTTCATGAGGAGGATTTCTTCCTGTAAGTAGGCTAATTTCTTTCCAAAAGTGTTTAGGGGAATGTGGAAGGGTAACCTGCTTCTTTTTTGAAGATTTCTTTTGTGCTTTCTAATGGACTTCTTGGCTAGGTTATGAAACACTATGAAAGAGGTGCGACTGTCAGTTGTGGAGGGTCTGTTTCCATGTTTGCCATGCTTTATCCCTTAAAGCTAAAAGATTTTTGAGTTCAGTGGATAGCCATTCAGTTTTGGTGGGTTTACAAAGCCTATGGATTAGTGGGAAGAATTTGTCTTGCAACTGGAGTAGAAGGTTAGTCAGGCTTACAGCTGCTGTATCAGGGCCATGTAAAGAGAGTATATGGTTCCAGTTATGGGCTGTGAGAAAGGTCCCGAGTTTGCCTACAATTGTGCTACTCTGGTGTCTGAAGGCTTTTAATATTTTAATACCACTTTTAATTACCACTTTTAATATTGGTGGTAGTTTGGTATGATTGTTAACAACTGTAAATGTGATTGGGTAGTGGTTGCTTAGTGATGGTAGTAGAATGTTTATGTTGGAGATGGAGTTTGGTATGCTTGTAATAATCAAGTTAAGTGTGGAGTGTTTAAAGGACCTGAGGTTAGGTCTTATTGGTTCTTTCTTGAGTTGAAGGAGACTTAGGTTTGAGATAATTAAGACTGAAGTCACCTAGAATGCTTATGATTTTTTTGAGACAGCTGTTTTGTTAGTGATGCGTAATTTGTATTTATTTAGGGAAGCAAAGGGTGGTATGTAGGCTGTAGCGATCAGTAGTGGTTTGCCTTTGTGAACTGGAAATTTTAGGATAATCCAGTTAGGAACAGAGTCTGAGGAAGAGTTTCCTTGGGCAATGAGTTTTGGGTTTAGGTTATTTTTGCATACAATTGGAGAGCCTCCACTAGATGGTTTACCTCATCTGGCATTACTTACTTGTAGGAGGTTAGAAAGTGTTGGAAGTGGGGGGAGCTTTTCTGACCTAGGATTCTGTGACTGCTCGAATGTCTAGGTTGTGCTGGGAAATAAAAGCACTTATGTGCTCAAGCTTGTTTCTGATGCTGTCTGCATTGAGGAAGGTGCATGAGAGTGGAGGGAAAGATATTTCTTGATTTCAAAGTTCCTACTCTGAGATTTTTCACAAATGGCGTCCAGCTGTAGTCTCTGCTGTCGGTAATGCTGTACAGAATGTGAGATGTCATGTATTATGCTACATACTGCATGTTCTCTTGTGTGTATGTCAGCTTTGTACGCATTTGTATTGTAGAAGCAATTATGTATGACAACATTTGTATACTTTTCTACTGTATTACATATGAACATTAAATATTTGATATAATGCCACCTTTCTCTAATACTTGCTGTCTTTGCCACAAGGCCCAGGGTGGCTGAAAATAATCTTCCACCAGTCCACTCATTTGGTTAAAGAACAAACAATAAAAAACAAGTAAGCATAATCTTAACAGAATGAGTATATCAAAGCTATGTGTACTATGTAATGCTGACATCATGGGAAGTGTTGGCTAACTACATTGATTGTGCTGAATATACTTTATATAAGACTATATTTCTTCCAGCTATATTAAATTGTTTTTATTGCAAACTCGGGTAAGAGAGATATGTCATTGTTGTTGTTGGGTGTGTGATTACTGTGCAATAACTACATTTTGTCATTTCTCACTTTATAAGTATTGCAGTTGTGGTAGTGTGAAAGTCACTGGCTTTTTAGATATTTATCTGAAAAAGCAAACATCAAAGTCTTTGCTTTTAATTTTTATTGTTTACATAACAGCAAATTACTATGATTTGTGTTTACTGTAAATGTGTAAAAAGCCTTACTCCATTTACATTTCAAAAGACGTGAAAAAAAAGAACAGTGGTAAAAGCTATTAAGCTGTAAAAAAATCCAGACCCTCCACCCCCCTCATCTCTCACAGACTTGCTGTCTTGCTAGGTGAGAAAGATTTCAAAGACATAATAAGCATTGTATTTTCTGATACTGTGCTTCATTTTGCAGTCTGTCTTTCCAAACTGCTACATTATTATTTTAACAGACAGACTTCCTAATGCAAAATGTCACAGTAAATGTGTACATTTTTAGTTTTTCTTTTCTCACAGGTGGTAAATACTTAATAATACATAAAATGATACATATATTTTGATTTTATAACACAGAAAAAAGAGAAATGATTATCCCTTAAAGTCTTGTTTTCCAACATTTGCCATGCTAATAAATGGGAAAAAATATTAAGGAGGAAGTCTGAGTGGGTGACAGTCAGACATCCAGTCTACAGTTGCTTTGCTATCTCTGCACCTAATATATTTGAAATGTGAAATGCTAATAAAGAAAAAAAAGAGAGAGAGACAAAGAGAGAAAGGGAGAGAGCAAAGCACAGTATTAGTAGGAATCATAGCTTGTTTGGAACTCTGAAACTGAATGAGCTGCAGCTGTTCTGTTATATTGGCCCATATTTCTTTTTTCTTTTTCATTTAACATTTGGTGACCTGGTAGGTGTGTTGGTATGAGGACCGTTTTCATGCACAACCTGGTTCGTCATAGCTGAAAGAGAACACAGTCAATACAACAGACTTGCTTACAGCTTTTACTGTATTTGTGTTTCTTCCTACTTTATTACTGGGGGCATTGACTACAACTCTGATCTGCGATATTTAACAATAAGTATCCTTTCCTGTGCTTTTAAACTGTTTTTTTGAGTGTATCTGCTTTATTTTCTGAAAAAAAAAAATATATATATCTATATGTATATAAATATATATGTATATATATATATATATATATATATATAAATAAATATATATGTATATACATATAGATATATATACATATATATATATATATATTTATATATATATTTATTTTTTTATTTATTTTACATTTGTTAACCGGGCTAGTCCAACTGGATACATGTCCATTTTCAGTGGAGGCCCGAGGAGAAAAGCTCCGCTAAAATAGTACTAATGCAACAGAAATAATACAATGCAACTAAGTAATTATACAATGCAACTAGAGAAATTAAACCAACAGAAAATTATAAAGAAAATAACACAATAGTAATTCACAATGAGCAATATATCATAGAAAAAAAACTTTACAGAATAGTAGCAAATTGCTAGTTTACAGTGTTAAACGAAAAAACAGGCTTAAAAGTATTTACACAAAGAATAATAGTAACACAGGAATGGATGAAAAACTCAGGGTGTGAGGTCATTTGATTTAAATAGGGTAGAATAGAAGGCTAAAAAGTATTTACACAAAGAATGAAAATAACACAGAGATGGTTGGAAAAACACAGGATGTGAGGTCATTTAATATGAAGTAGGGTTGAAAAGAAGAAAAATTCTGGTATTAAACATTAGTTGCTGAAGAGAATCAAGTAGTCTGGAATTAGTAAGTAAGCTGTGGGAAGGTAACAGAGTCAGTAGAAGGTGAGAATTATTAGTCAGGATTGTTGCAAGAACATAGCCAGTGGTTGGATAGGAAGAGTTTTAGGTTGGTTTTAAAAAGTTGAAGTGATGTTAGGGAAGTGAGATGTTGCAGTAGTTGATTCCATATTTTACCAACTGAGTTAGAAAATATGGAATCACCTGCTAGGTTATTTGATAGGAAGGTGTGGATTAATATTTTGTTTGAGGAGCGTAGGTTCCTCAGGTTATAATATGGTTTAATAAGGGTGGAGAGCATTGGAGTGTAATCAGGGTGATAAAGGGCATTATGTGCAATAGTAAGTTGATTAAGATGAATTAGATGGGGTAATTCAAGCCAGCCTAGTTTTTTGAGATTTAGACAATGATGGGTTCTGTAAGGAGAGTTAGCAGCAAATCTGGCAATATTATTATATGCTGTTGCAAGTTTATTAAGATTATTCTTAGTAAGATTGGTAAATATGGGGGAGGCATATAGTAGGGTAGAGATTAAGTGGGTTCTAGCTATTGTAGTTCTGGCTTCTGGAGTTAAGAAAGGTTTGATTCTGTAGAGTGAGCCTAGTTTTCTGTTAGTAGATTTTATTATGGTGTTGATGTGAGTGTCAAATTTTAATTGATTGTCAATTGTGACACCTAAGAGTTTAGAGGTCTGGTCAGTAGAGATAAGGGTACCGTTACTGGATAAAAGAGTAAAATCAAGGGAAGGAGACAGGTGAGTTGGTGAAAAAAGCAGTAGTTTAGTTTTTTTGGGGTTGAGAAGGAGACAGTGATTAGAAAACCATTGTTCAGTAGTCGAGAAGGTTTTTTGAGTGAGAGAATGAAGTTCAGACTGTAGTGTCGTCTGCATATTGAATACAAGTTGATAGAGGAGTAGTTAGATGAAGGTCATTTATAAAAATAGAGAATAGTAGAGGACCTAAGATAGAGCCTTGGGGGACTCCTATAGAGGTGGAGAGGAGATCTGAGAGATGGTTGCGCCACAGAACTGCCTGTTTACGGTTATCCAGATAGGATGTAAACCAGTTTAAGCTGGAATTATCTAGAGAGAGGGACTTTAAGAGATGGAGGAGGAGTTGGTGATTGACCATGTCGAAGGCCTTAGACAGGTCTACAAAGAAAGCTGAGGAAAGGGTATTATTGTTGCGATTGTTGTTAATAGAGTCAATAAAGGATAGTAAGGCAGTAGTTGTACTATGAAATGGTCGAAAACCATGTTGGCAATTAGCTAGGAGATTGTGGTGTAGTAGGTGGTTAAGTATATATATATATATACTTGCTTCCCACCTTTCTAAACTAGTATAGTCCAATTTTCAGGTTAGTGCTGAATTCAGGGCTGTGTTGCAAATCTCTGTGTTTGCCCATACCTTACTTGGATAGAAGGAAGTTTCTCTGTTCACCTGTGAGTGAGGGGAGCTTTGAGCAGCCTATCTGTCCCTGGAGGAGTGGTTTCAGCCCAGAAATTAGGAGTTTATTGGCCATTTTGGGCTAATTTGTATATCTTTCATTTTGCTGCTATAAATATCGTATTTGCCCGTTTTTTTTTGCGCCGGGCAGCACCGGTTAGCTAGGGTAAAACTATTTCCGGCTCCACAAAGTCTCCTCTTCAATTTTTCCCTTGGAACTAGACAAACTTTCAACTTAAGCACTCAAGCCATTCATTTCTCAGCCCAGCACTTGATCAAAACTTATAGCAAGCACTTATAAACCCTAGCACTAGACCCTCCTGTACTGTACAGAAGGACAAGGCTCTCTATTCGACCTTACCAGCCATCCAGTAAAACAGTTCACTGTACCTATCCAGGCATGTCCAAAGGGCAGTTTCAGGTGTACTCTCCAGTCCAACTGGTGAATCTGGGCATTTTGAGGCAGTTACAACTGCCTCATGTACACAGACAACCCCCTCCTCCTACCACCAAACACTAATACATGCAAGAGATGCAGTTATACAGCCGAACTAGAGGCTAAGCTCTCTCAACCCAAGACTGGATCAGACAGTCAAGAGGAGAAGGGAAATACTTGCATCACACCACAGTCTTACATAGACCCATTAAACCAGCACCCAAAAAAAAAACACACATAAATGCATGAAAACATACTCGGAGGCGCTAAATAAAAATCTGCAAAACCAATAGAGACCTCCAAAGCAAACATCCAAGCAACCTCCATCCCCCAACACAAACCATGAAACACATACTTCACAAAACCAGTGTGCCATGCAATCACAGCCCTTAAGGAAAAATAGCATACCTAACATACTAGTAATAGGTGACACTATAGTCAGGCACACTGATGTCCCACTCACTAGGCTGAATAAGGAGAAGGTTACTGTTAGCTGCCTGTCGGGTGCCAGGATCCGCCACATAACACAAGCACTCAGGTCACTCCAAAACAAGTACAAATATGACTCTGCCATTGTCCATATTGGTGTGAATGACCTGAGCTGTACCTCCCTGGACTACATAAAGAGAGACATGGAAGAGCTCTCTGATCACGTACCCAGGCCGGTATGACCCTGACCCTGAGTAGCATCCTGCCCTCACCAAGAATGATACCATGGTATAAAGAAAAAATTTTCGATTTCAACAATTGGCTAAGTTTCTGGTGTCATTCAAAGGGGATCCAGTGTCTGTCCACCTGGGATGACATGCTCGACAAGCCACACTGCTTTGCTAGAGACAGCTTGCGCCTGACACCCTTAGGCTTTCGAATACTGGCCAAGGCTTTTGCCACCCACATAGTGCCTTTTTTAGGCAAGGCTCAAAAGACAAACCCACCACTGTAAATAGCACAAGTAACAAAAAACTGAGGGTAATGCTACTCAATGCCAGAAGTCTAAATTTAAAAATGCATGCACTCGAGGCACTCCTCAGTATGGAGAAAATTGATATATGTGCAGTAACAAAAACCTGGTTTAAGGCTCCAGAGAGCACCCCAGCACTACCAGGTTACAACTTATACCATACATTTTGGCCACAGAACCCAAACCAAAATACAAAAGACAGGGGCGTATCCATATTCATCAAGGATACCCACACCTCCAAGTTAGTGGCACAGCACAACGCATCAGAGATCATCCATGTGCAACTAACAATGGGAAAAACTGCAATTCAAATTGTAGCTTGCTACAGATCACCCACCATGTCCCAGGGCCCCCATTCCGTGTTTCTGGAAACACTGGTAAACATAAAGGTCCTACCAAACACCCTAATATTGGGTGATTTCAATTACCCAAACATTAACTGGGAGAACTACTCAAGTACTAACTCCCTTGCTCAACATTTCCTAGAATTTATAAATGCAAATGTTCTGGTTCAACTGGTCAACACTCCCACCAGAGGTGACAACATATTGGACCTGGTCATCACCAACATGGGCGACCAGTGTTCCACACCAGAGGTCAACTCCTCGTTGGTTAGATCTGACCATAAACAAATCACTTTGGATATCCATATTCCGCCCCCACCCCTGGACAAGAAAACCACAGAGAAAAACTTTTCAAAAGCAAACTTCACGTTACTTAAGACCGAGGTGGAAAGTTTCAAAGCCCCCATGCTGAAGGATAACAGTGTCAAAGCTGCAAAATCCTTTACTAATGCATTCTACGGGCAGCTACAAGAATGCATGGATCGTGCCATCCCAAGCAAAACCAAGACTCACTCCTCCAAGAAAAAGAAACCAGTCTGGTGGACTCCTGCCATAAACAAACTATACAATAGAAGGAGGAAACTAGTAGAGAAAAGAGTAAAATCCCAAGAAGGGAAGACATCCCTGATCAGCATCAGCAAGAAACTACGATCCCTCATAAAATCATCCAAGGCGAGCTTTGAAAGAAAAATTGCCAAGGACTCCAAAAATAATCACAAGGCATTCTTTAGCTATGTCAAGAATCTAAGTGGCAATGCTCAGATCTGCTCGGAGTTAGTGCAGAATGACACAAAATACACTGAACCGACCGATATCGCCAACATCCTGGCAAACAGGTTTAGCGTAAACTTCACCCACCTCTCACCCCCAAAAGGGCCCATAACCATACCAGAAGAATATAGAGTCCCTGAAATCACAGACACTCAGGTTAAAACAGCCCTCTCCAAAGCCAAAAACACAGCATCAATGGGACTGGACGGTGTCCCAGGCTGCATCCTACACAAGCTCAAAGATGAACTAACCCCTCACCTAAACACACTGTTCAAACTCAGCCTCTCCACAGGCTACATACCCATAGAGTGGCACACAGCAACGGTTATTCCACTCCACAAAGGTGGAGTCACAGCAGACCCCGGGAACTATCGCCCTATAAGCCTGACTAGCTTGGTCTGCAAGGCTATGGAGCTCATCATCATGGAACTCATTAAGAGAGACATTGGGAATCTCCAAACACTGGACCCTACCCAGTTTGGCTTTGTTAAGGGCAGATCATGCCTTCTAAACCTGATGGACTTCTTTGAAATAGTTACCAAGGCTATAGATGAGGGAAAGGTGGTACACACAGCCTACCTAGACCTCGCTAAGGCCTTCAACACCATTCCTGATTCTGGTATTATAGACAAGCTCACCAGCCTGAACATAAACCCCTACGTCACAAGATGGGTTGCCAACTGACTCACGGACAGAACCCACATGGTGAGAGTTGTGGGAGCTAGGTCCGACTCTAAACCGGTTACACGTGGCATTCCCCAGGGCTCAGTCCTAGGACACCTCCTGTTCGGCATATACTTCTCAGAGGTACAGGCAAGCACAGGAGGACTATGGCTGACCAAGTTCGCAGACAACTGCAAACTAGGGGCTATAATTGACTCTCTGACTGACACAGACATCCTCCAAAAGGGTCTCACCGAGATGGATACCTGGTGTCAAAATCATGGCCTCAAGCTAAATGCCAAAAAGTGCATAGTCATCCCCTTTGGAAAAAACAAAGTACAAACAAACTACCACATAGGTGGTAGTCCCCTAAATATGGAAGACATAATAAGGGATCTGGGGACCCAAGTAAATAGTAATCTCACCTTTGATAATCACATTGCCAAAGTGGTTAGAAAATCCTTCTATGTGGCCCACCTAATCACAAAAGGGTTTGCATCCAGATCAGAAGAGGTCATTGTGCCCCTCTACTCATCACTCATCAGACCTATCATAGAGTACAACGCCCCATTTGGGATGTACCTTACAAGACACCTGCAACAGCTGGAAAGACCACAGAAGTACCTCACCAAGAGGATCAGTGGCCTCAATTAGATGCCCTATGCAGCTCGACTGAAGAAACTCCAGTTGTACTCGGTTGCATACCGCCTACTCTCTGCCTGACATACAAGGCCATGTCCAACCCAGAATTGATGGACATGATCCACCTAAAGAAAAATGTATCTCCTCGAGCCACACGCTCTAGGGATCTAAACCTCACCACAACAAAAAATAGGATGTGCTGGAGGGATAGATTCCTGTCACAGAGACTTCCCATGCTTTGGAACAAGATCCCAATCTACATTTGGCAGAGCTCCTCACTAACACTCTTTAAAAGAAACCTTGACGAGTGGATGGGAAACAGAAAGTTTACCTCGGGGATCACTTCAGTGGCTCTGCTGGACAGAGGCACAGGGAACTAATCTAAGGGGGCGGAGAAAGCCAACACATTCTGGCTAGGCTTATAAATGCCTTCGGGCAGATCGCTTAGTACCTACCTATGAACCTAATGGCTGTCAAGATTTTTATTTATTTCAACTAGTTGCAAATGGAATATCTTCAATGTATAAAGAAGTAATCACTCCATTATACTCATCAATAAAGAAATCAATTAATGAGTACAATTCTGCCTTTGTTATGCATTCCCTAACCATATCAAACAATTATAAAGACCCAAAAGTTTCTTAAAAATGAAAAAGGAGAAAGAGAGAAAGAAAGAAAGAAAGAAAGAAAGAAAAAAAGAGGTCTACCTTAAGTCCCTGAACTATCAAGAGAGGTAGGACGCTCTCTCTCTTTATTTGATGTTTTTTAGGATTTTGTAAGGAAGTCTCCATCTTGCTAAGCATACCATAAGAGACCCAGATGTTCTGGACCTCCTGTACCTCTGCAAGAACAATGGTTTCATCAGTACTAGAACCAAGGCCCTAAACCTTCACTAACAGATACATAAAACATGGTGGAGGAACAGGTTTATAACTTGGTGCTTCTCAAACCTCTGAAAGAAAACTTCCCTGACATGTTAAGCAGTGTGACTCACTATTTTCCTTTAAACATAACCAAGATGACTGGAGAGGTGTTTACTGCAGGACCGACTGCTTTGGTCCTCCTGGAGAAAGGAGGTGTGGCCTGAAGGAGGATAATGTTCAGAAGACTAAATGGTCTTGGAATATCAATGAAATCTATTAAAATTGCATTCATTTTTGTCTTTGTACAGAAAAAAATGAACTTGGAAGCAGAAATCTCTGGGGTCTATATCAGATGCATGAAAAGACTTTAGCGCGAACACTAACATGAGCAAAAATGCCGGGAATCGAAACTGTGATTGTAGGGTTATGTTACAGTGAGGAGTGGGATATTTGCCCTTTTCTCACTGTAGTGCGACCTTGGAGTTGGAATATATAGTTAGCAGGGGGTGTGTGTGTGTGTGTGTGTGAGGGGGTGCAGCGCCTCACAATAGCAAATTCGGTTACCGGCATTTTCGTTCATGTGAGCGTTTGCGGTAAAGTCTTTCGGTTTTATAATATAGACCCAAATCTCTAAATTGCTCTGCAGACTTAATCTGGAGTCACCACCATTTCTGGGGGAAAGCACATGGCTAATTAGTATTAGTCAGATCCATGTGCTACTGCATTAGCATGCGGCTTCTGCCAGCAAGATCAGTTTCCATAGCAGGAGAGTTCTAGCTGGATCAGAAAGGTTTACCATGATGCAGAAGCCTTCCAAGTCAAGACTTCCACATTGTAGTAAGCATTTCTGAATCCTACCCCGAGTCTTTATATGAATTATACAACTGGTGTCCTTTGTACTATTAATTACTTTTTGTGCAGGTAGGGGGTAAGCACACAAATATTTTCAGTGATATTACTTTGGCAAGAGTTGGTCCTCTTTATACTGGGGCTTGTATCAGTTTTGGGAGAACGTTGATATTAAGTATTATTTTCCTTATTTAACCTGGGTGGATGAAAAAAATATATTTGTTTTGACCTTGAAAGTGTTTCTGTAATAGTTTTCTGAATGTTTTTAAAATTTTTTGAGTCTCTAATTTCCTGTGAGAAAAATTTCCAGGGTTCTGGTTGGTCTTAGTGAAAACTTAAATGCACAGTCTTGGTAGAAAATTATAACTGAATATCCAGATATCCTCAAAAACTGCTATATAAATTGTGAACCTGTTTCAGAGAACAATGTGTAAACGTTTACTGATAGGGTCCACTAACAGCCATACCTGGCCATCAGAAAGTACCAGGCTGCCAAGTTGTCTTATATTCAGTTAGTATTACCTGCAGCTATTTATTTATTTACTTATAGGTTCATAGGGTCATAGGTGTGTACTAGGCTAATGGCCCTGGAGCCTTTACAAGCCTAGCCCATAGGATTACCCTGGCATCATGCCACTCAACGTTCCCAGTGCCTCTGTCGGGTAGAGCCACTGGAGTGATCCCTGGGGTGAATTTTCTATTTCCCATCCACTCATCAAGATGTCTCTTGAAGAGGGTCAGTGAGGTGCTCTGTTTCACATGTGTGAGAAGTCTATTCCATAGCATGGGCAGTCTTTGGGTTATGAACCTGTCCCTCCAGCTTGTTCTGTTGATTGTGGTAATGAGGTTGAGGTCTCTGGAGCATGTGGTGTGGAGGGATTGGGATTTCTTTAGATGTAGCATTTCTAACAGAGCTGGGTCAGACATGGCTTTGTAAGTCAAGCAGAGATCGCCTCTAAGCAGGTGATATGAGAGAGAGAATAGTTGGAGTATTTTGAGTCTGTCCATATAGGACAAGTGTTTAAGGCCTAAGATCCTCTTTGTGAGGTACTTTTGCGGCCTCTCCAGTTGTTGCAGGTGTCTAGTGAGGTACATGCCAAATGGGGCATTGTACTCGATGATTGGCCTAATGAGGAAAGAGTACAGGGAGACAATGACCTCTTTCTTCCTGGATGAAAAACCCTTAGTAAAGAGATGTGCCATACAGAAGGACTTTCTGCCCATAGTGGCAATGTGGTGGTCAAAAGAGAGGTTGCTGTCAGCTTGTGTTCCCAGATCTCTTATAACACCTTCTGTGTTCAGTGGACTACCATCAATATGGTAATTAATGGGAACCAGGTTTTTCCCAAAGGGGATGATGACACATTTTTTGGCATTGAGCTTAAGACCATGGTTTTGACACCAGTCGTCGGTCTCAGTAAGGGCTTTCTGTAGGATGTCAACATCACTTGGGGAGTTAATAATGGCTCCCAACTTGCAGTTATCTATGAACTTTGTCAGCCAGAGTCCTTTCGTGTTGGCCTGGACTTCAGAGAAGTAGATACCGAACAGGAGAGGACCAAGGACTTAACCCTAAGGGACTTCACTCGTGACTGGTCAGCAGTCTGACTTGGAATCAGCTACTTTCACACTGTGGGTTCTATCTGTGATTCACTTTGCAACCCATCTAGTGATATAGGAGTTGATACCTAGCTTAGTGAGTTTTTCTATGATTCCTGAGAGGGGAATGGTATCAAAGGCCTTGGCCAGATCAAGGTATGCTATATAAACCACAAAGCAAAATGAGTTGAAAAGTGAACTGAAACCACACCAAAACCAATGCAAAAGTTCACTGGAGTGCCAAATAAGGGTCCGAGTCCAGATGAAGGCAAACAGTTTTATTTTCACTATACAAGCGATAAAAACAAATGTAACTTGTTCTTTTGTTTTTATCGCTTGTATAGTGATGCAACTTGTTCTTTTGTTTTTATCGCTTGTATAGTTGTGCAACTTGTTCTTTTGTTTTTATCGCTTGTATAGTGATGCAACTTGTTCTTTTGTTTTTATCGCTTGTATAGTGAAAATAAAACTGTTTGCCTTCATTTGGACTCGGGCCCTTATTTGGCACTCTAGGCTGTATGAACCACCTTGTCTTCATCCACAGCTCTGGTGACTGACTCAAAGAAGTCAACCAGGTTGAGCAGGCATTATCTACCTTTCACAAAACCAAACTATGTGGGATCCAGTTTGGAGATTCCCTATAGCCTTGTTTATTAGGTCCATGAAGATGCGTTCCCTAGCTTTGCATATCAGACTCGTCAGGCTAATGGGGTGATAGTTCCCAGAGTCTGTAGTCTCTCCTTCTTTGTGAAGAGGGATGACCATAGCAGTGCACCATTCAGTAGGGACAAAGCCTGAGGTGAGGCTGTGATTGAACAGGGTACACAGGTGAGGTGCCAGTTCACTCAGCAGTTCATGGAGAACACAGCCAGAGATATTGTCAGATCTCACAGAAGTTATATTCTTGGCCTTGGACAGTGCTGTTTTAACCTGTGCAGTAGTAATACTGGGGGCCTGGCAATCTATTGGTATTGTGATTGGTCCTTTGGTGGGGGAGAGAGGGGTAAAGTTGGCACTGAATCTGTCAGCCAGTATATTGGCAATATCTGTTGGCTTAGTATACCAGGTACCATTGTGCAGTAGCCCAGAGCAAATCTGGGTATTGCCATGGAGATTTTTTACATAACTATAGAAGGCCTTGTGGTTGTCTTTACTATCTGCTGCAATTCTGTTTTCATAGCTAGCTTTAGAGGATTTGATGAGGGATCTCAACTTTTTGTTGTGGCTGATATGAGAGTTTTTCCAGGTTTGGGACTTCAACTTATTCCGCATCAGTTTCCTCCTTCTGTTGTAGAGTTTGTTTATGGCAGGGGACCACCAGACTGGCTTCCTTTTTTGGAGGAGAGTGTCTTGGTTCTGTTGGGTATGGCGAGATCCATGCATTTGTGTACATGTTCGTACAGTGCATTGGTGTATGATTCTTATTTATTTGTTTTTATTTACTGGAGTGGAGCACTGATGCATATGGACCAATTTCATTCTCACCCCATAGGTAATTACAAAATAAATATATAAATAAAACAAAAGCAGGGAGTAGTCTCAGGTTTTTGATTACATCAGTATAAATGATTTATTATCTGACTAACAACATGGTTACCTGGATTTAGGCCTAAGTACAGCGCCATAACAACCACATTTTCAATAAAATGAAAGACAGTACGTTTACTAGTGCAATCTTCCTTAATCTCAAAAAAAAAAAAAAAAAAAAAAAAAACTTTGACAATGCCGACCATTAATTACTTGCTCATAAATTACATCCAAAAATAGTTTCTCTGATGAACTTATTCTATGGTTTGAAAGCCTCTTGTTCAACAGAACATTTTATGTGCCCTTTTCCACTCAGAGGCAGGTTGTATCTTCAAAAGGGCTACAAAGGATTCCTTTGGGTTCAGTCTTGGGTTCTCTGTTATTTTCTCTATTCATAAATAACTTCTCCTTCAACTTACAAAGTATCAATTGTATCCTGTAGATAGATAATATTGCTGTCCCAAACTCAAAGAAGACCACTGCCAACTACAAACCTTTATACAAGATTTGTCCTTTGTGTGAAACTGGCTGACTGCTTAAAAATGACAATAAATGCTCAAAAATGTAACATAATGGTGATCAGTACACAACAAAACTATTTTGTACCTCCCCAGTAGTGACAGTGGATCCAGCTGGTAGGCCCATTCCATGCACTTCAACCTAAAAACTATCTTTGGACAGTACCAGATTAAATCTTCATCTTTAACAAATACACAGAATCATAGCTACATAAAACTATTTCTCAGCTAAACGTTTCATATACAATTTTCACATCTATTAACCACAGAAGCTAGAAAATCAGTTGCCATTAATATACTACTGCTGAGGCTTGAATATGCACTCTCTCTTATTAAACAGAAATATCAACCTAATATAGGCAACAGAGAGTAAACTTCCTAGGTTTATTCACTTGCCACATCACAGAAAACACCACTGCTTTACCATCCATAATGAAACACCTCTGTCAAAGTAACAGTTAAGTTTCTGCCAAATACCCTGATGTATAGACTACTTAACAACAGATATTACCCTCCCACTCAAAATCTCCCGATTCATTAATAATATCAGTTACAAACTAAGGAATAATGATAGCCTTCAGTTAGTTAGACCCCCACTCCCCCATGCAACATTGCCATCACTGAGAGAGCCTTCTGTAAAATGGCTCCTTCAAATTAGAATACCTCGCCACAAGTGTTTCTTAAAGCTGAAAGTTTGCTTTAATTTAGAAAGTCTTAGAAAATTCATATTGAGATTACACAATGTAAGTGTTTTAATGAATATAGCTGATTCAGCTATTTTACAGTTATATTTGTACCTACCTAGTAAATCTACAATTCAGAATGGTAGAATTCATTCTCTCTAAATATTATAAATAAATATGTCAGCTGTTCTCTAAAGCTAGTCAATACATTATTATAGTTTAGACTATGACACTCATTGTAAACAGTTTGACTTTCCCAACTTTCTGTAAATACTAAAACATACTGTTTGCACCAAGATGTAATCTCAGTCCCTCTGCTTCTTATATTTGGGAAGCATGTTTCTTCCTCTGTGAAGATTAAATAAAATAAAGCATTTAAACAAAACTGTAACAGCTGTATTATTCCTGTGAAGAGAAGGAGATTTGTTTGTATCCCAATCGGGGTTGCCAGATTTCTGAAGGGCCAGCTAGGGACAAAAAAAAGGTCTTTCACACTAAGTGAAAAAAAAGTCTTTCGTTCGTACGGAATAGCAGGCACTTCCGCATTAGGCAGAAGTGGCTCCGCTTTGCGATTTTTGATTAGCGTATATGCCGGTATATGAGCCAATCAAAAATTCGCACAGCAGAGCCTCTTCTGTTCAATATGGAACAGCCTGCCGTTCTGCACTGAACAAAAGTGACTCAGCTTTATGATTTATGACTGGCCCATATGCCGGTATGAGAGCCAATCATAAATCGCACAGCGGAGCCTCTTCTGTTCAATGCAGAACAGCTCGCTGTTCTGCATTGAACAGAAGTGGCTCCACTTTGTGATTTATGATTGGCTGTTATACCGGCATATGGGCCAAACATAAATTGCAAAGCGAAGGCTGTTTTGCTGGGATTTTAATCAGCAGTGCGGGACTTGGGATTGAGCTGCTGATCCTGGGACAGTCCCGGTCAAATAGGGACATCTGGCATCCCTGATCCCAGTGTAAGTTTTGGCAAGCAAAATACTTCTGAACCTTGTCTCCCACTCACACCTATCTGTATCATCACTCATATATCCCACCATTCAAATACAGTTATGCAAAGCAAAAGCCATTTACTCACAAATTTGGAAATTAACATAAAATAAAGCAAACATGCCTCTACCTGTACCATCTTATCTCCATGACCATAAAGCTTTGCATTGACATCCACCCAAACCCAAGCCCAACTCAGCATAAACAGGCACTGGACAGTCTGACCCCATCAGATCCTTTATCACTACCACCTCATCCATAGTCCTACCCTGGCCTTCATATATACCATACCTACTTATAATGTATTTATAATAAATACTCTGAAGTGCATGAATGGGGTAGCACAACATCCTCTAGACATCTTTGTGGCCACAGAAACCTGGTTCTGCCGTGAAAATAAAATGAAGAAATTTCCCCGCAGAGCTATATCATTTTCAGATTAGACATAGGCAAAAAAAAAGAAAGCTTGTGGTGTCGCTATTTTCTACAAAAACTCACTAGATGACGCCCTTTTCTCAAACACCCTGCTAACTTTCTATAACTCATAAATCCTACTAATCACAATAAAACTAAACACTCACAAGACAATCACGATAATATATATATATATATATATATATATATATATATATATATATATATATATATATACCTCCAAGTAACTGCTAAAACATTGCTGGGCCTCCACAAAACCCTCCCATGAAGCCATAATATTGACTGATGTTAATATAGATTGGAAAATTATGCATTTTGAAAATCCAACCAATAATATACATCTGAACAAATTCACCCAACTTATAACTATACCAACTAAATATAACAGAGACAACTAGACAATCAACCCCCATTTGGATCCTAAAATCCTCTCCAAATAAAATACCACATGGAACTCTGTCAGATATCTTAAGTGATCACTTATTAATCTACACCATGAATAACCATAGCAATAACCCCAAACACATCATTACAGCCTGGCAAGAAAACATAATGACATTTTTATTAATACACTTAATATCCTTAACTGGGAGTCACTAAAGACTGTCTCCATAGATGATGCTGTCTCTGAGTTCAACAAAATCTTCCTTTGTCTTCTAAACCCACAAGCATCCCTCAGAATAAAAACAGTCAAATCCAACCCTGTCCCAACACTATCCTTAGCAACTAAGCAACTCATAAACAAAAAGACAAAGCTTGGAAGGTATGCACAAAAAATAAAATGGTAACCACTTGAAATGTTGGACCTGATAAAGTGAGTCCTGAAACATGGAGACTGAATGGCCAGAAAGATGGACTTACATATACCAAGTCAGACATACATAGCCATTTCCTGGAATATTCCTCTTTTCTCTGAGGTACGGTGACCTTGGAGTTGGCATATATAAAATTGGTGTGTAGGCAGTCTTCCCCCCACACTAGAGGGTGCTGGAGAGGCTCGCCACTTGCAAAAAAGAAGTTTAAACGAAAAAAGCAATGTTTGAAATATGCTCTTCTCCTGAGTATCAATCTCTTTTTTTTTTTGCTCTGTTTGCACTCTACACTACAAGTGCTGACATTTCAATAAGAAGCCAAATAAAACAGTTCCTACTTTACTAGCATATATACAGCTAAGAAACCTAACAAAACAACTTATCACCGAAGATAAGAAAAAATACTACTTATCCGATCAAAACATACAAAACATGCAGACTAATATTGCAAAATTATTATGGGCCTCAACAGATAAAGTCTTAAATTCAGGACAAACTACATAACCAACACCAAACACACAGAAACAAAATGACACCATAGCCTACCAATTCAATACCCACTTTATACAAACAATACAGTCATTAACCAACCAGGCAACTAATCAAGCTCTTGAGATCTTTAATCAATCACATACCCACTGCCAACATTTCTCCTTCCTGCCAGTTCACAGATACTATCAAAAAATACCTCAAAAAATTAAAGTCTACTACAACTGTCCCTGACAATCTACCTAGTGAATATCTTAAATGACAGTTGAGGCTATTGCATATTCAGTTTCAATTCTAATAAATTGATCCATATCTGAAAACAAAGTACCTTTGCTATGGAAGAAACAAATGATTCATCATTCCAATGCACAAAGGTGGAATCAGTACAGATCTTTCAAAGTCTAGTCCAATTGCCAATTTTATTTCCCCTATCAAAAATATTAGAACAATGTATTCATAAGCAGCTTACCAACTATTTAATCGACAACCGGCTTCGTTTTCAACTCAGCACAGCTTCTGTCCTCATCATAGCACAACTACTGAATTGCTGAAGTTTGTTAGTACTGTCAACACCTACATAAATGCCGGAAGCCCAGTCACCACCATTTTCCTAGAATTATCAAAACCTTTTGATACTGTCTTCCACCCAAAATTCTTACATAAACTCTAATCGTGAGGACTCACCAACTCTGCACTGCAGTGGTTCCATAGCCATCTCCCAAACAGAGCACAAGCAGTGACATGGAAAAATGATTTCTCCACCTACTTGCCAGTAAGTATTGGTGTCCCACAAGGATCTATACTTGGCCCCATCCTTTTCAACATATTAATAAATGATCTCTACACAGTTACAAAAACTGATACCCACTTTCAATATGCTGATGACTCAACCCTAATCTGTTCTGCCAAATCTCTCTCTAAACTTCAAAACCTTACACAACAATCCTTTTTAATGATTGAAACAAGGATAAATAATTCACAACTACTTATAAACCCTAAAATAAAAGTTATTGCTTTTCTCCCCACAATACCTCTGTTCCAAAACAACACTCTTCACTATCATCTCTGCCAGCAGCACTATAATAGAACAAGTAAACCATATTAAATTGCTGGATGTCATCATAGATGACCAGCTGAAATTCGATCATCATGTATCATATGTGGTTAACACAAATCATAAAAAAATAAGTACATTATATAGAGTAAAAATTTACCTCACTGACATAACCAGATGTATAGCCTCTACTATTTTACTGCCATCTCTTCTGTATGCTGCCCTGATCTTCACTAAACTTTAAGTCTCACAACTGACAAACTTGAGCAATGTTATAATAAAATAGCCAAATTTGTATTAAACTATAACAGAGCACACTACTGCTCATCCATCAGGGAATTAAACTGGTTAGAACTACCACATCATCTATCTTTTTCTCTGCTGACTATAAAACACAAACTTTTCTAGAAGCCAGACAGTTGCCTAGCCCTTAACAAGTTAAAACAGCACTCCTCCAATAGAATTGTATGCTTTAGAGAAAAATCACCGATCACTATAACTAAATCATCTGATACTGTGGGTGACTCTCTATATTCGAATAGTGTCGCTAATCTATGGAACCACATCCCATTACCACTGACATCCATTCAGAATGCAAACCTATTTAAAACATAACTAAAACTTCACCTATCAAATCAAAGGATATTCTCCTGTACTTTGTCACAATAATTGCCACTGTTATCTTTAGCTTAGCATACCACCAAAATATTTCTCTTCATTCAAAATCTTTTATCCCACAATCAGTCTTCACCAATACCTGAATAGTTTTACTAGCATCTGTTTTTAACACTGTTCATCCCCCACCTCTATACTTCTAATGTAAACTTTATGATGTCTCTCTCTCTCTCTCTCTATATATATATATATATATATATATAAAATTGTTTCTGAGCCTGCCTTACATCCCACCTCTTAACTACAACATTATTTTCTGCAAAACCTAGTTCCTTCCTTTGCCTACATTTCTTTGAATTTCTAAGTACCATTCACATGCTGTATTATCTCTCTGATAAATCCACTAAAACACTTCTTCAAATGCTCAATGTTCAACGTCTATTAATGCACAAGTATCTTTTATACCGGAATAGTTCCCTTTACTTTCATATGAATGCAATCTAATTAGCAGATGTATCTGTAATTGTTAATGAATATTATTTAATGTCTGTCATGTATCTTTTGGAATGTCTATTTAAAATGTTTGTAATATGTTGGTTCTTTTCTCCCCAGACCTTCACTGAAAATAAGTTTTTGACTAGACCCAGTCAGCTAAACCTGATAAACAAAACCTAAATAAATAAATAAAATTATTCAATTACCATAAGATAAATACTGATGTGTTTGCTTACAAATTGAAAGTTTGCTTGTACTCCTGTTTTCTTGTAGCTATATTGTATTGTTCTGTAAATACTTTTTGGATAATCAAGTACCCTTTGTTATTCATTTTTATGTACACACTTCTTGGATAGTCATAGAACAATTTGGCTTATTTCCTCCAGGCCCACGTTGTGGCCGAAAATGGTCTTTGGATCAATTCATTTACCTGGTTAATAAAGTTAAAATAAATAAATAAATATATAAATAAGTAAGTAACAATGACAACTTATAATAAATAATTATTGCAAGAATATAGGGTGCTGAAATGCCGCCCGTTGTATGTTGTTTATTGTATTGCCATTACATAAGGATGATGTTTTTATTTCACAAGAATTTTTTTTTTCATTTGTAAGCATGGCTCAAACATTATAGTTATACGTGTGTGTGTCATAAATGTATCTGACATTTTGAAGTAATATTTGAAATCAGTAAGAACTTTACAAAGATGTTAAACTACTGTAATGCAAATTTCATGTACTGAGCACGTATGACAGCGTTATGTAATGTGTATGTTTTTAAAGGTTACCTCCACAACACGAGCGAGCAGGTTGTCACAGTCAACTGTTTGAAGTTCATCACCTTTGGACAATTAACTCTGGATCAGAAGTGAAGAATCCAGAAGGCTGAAAGATCAATAGCTGATCACAAGATGGCCTCAGAAGGAAAAGTAGATCAAAAACATATATGCAGCTTCAGCAGCACAGTTTATAAGTAGCATAAGCGGTTGTGTGGATGGGAAGAAACAAATGCCTTGTACTGATTCCCATGGTTGCTGTTTAGTGGAGATGATGTTTGGGTGTGAATGACCTGAAGAAAGTGGCAGAAAAAGAGAGAATTCTGCAGACCATTTTGACAAATCAGTGAGTGTACCAATGTTAGGAACTGTGGTTATTAGGTCTTGGCTAAGCACCTAATACCATACCTAATACCAGTCATCTTTAGAAAGATACAAGAATGTCTTTTATAATTGATTGCCTCAAACTGTGCGCTGAGCAAAAGCAGCTTTAAGAGACTACAGTGAATTTACAGACTCAGTGCTGAAATGTTCCACAGACTGACAGATTTCACCTGCAGTAGATCAGACATTGGCAGAACAAGTGAAAACTGCAATTGTTTTAAAAGGAATGTCAAGTAACAAATGAATACGTTCCTGTTATCTCCATCGCATAACTTTTAAGTTATTAGCAGATGCATACAACTGACATCAGACTCACGTAGCTATAAAGACTCCAGTTAACCAAGCTTGTAAATACATGTTCCATCTTAAGAATAGGAGCATTCAAATTTTGCTGTTCCTCACTATTAATATATACAAACTATGTACTATGGTGTCAGCTGCTAATTTCACTCATCACAACATATGATACCTCAAATTAGCCCAAAGCTAATGACATGAGCTTATCATGTCATATTTCATTGATGTCTGTAATGCTTTAATTGAAAGACCTTCAACCCTCTCTCTGTAAATGATACATTTGTGATTTGATTTGTCCTCTAATGTGCCTTATAGTATTACTGATAGTGTTTACATCGCTAATATCTATTTAAAAAAAATGTTTCACCACAATTGAAAAAACTTTAGTGTTACATTTCTCTACCTCAGCTATGTAAGACTTCAGTGTTGTATTTTTTATGTCTTTCTTCCTGGGCCTCAGCTGAAAATAGATATCACCCAGTCAGAATGTCCCAATAAGCAAAGGCAAATAAATACATGTAAACAAATAAGAAACAAACAAACGAATGGAAAGCGCACATAATAACATGTTGGACTGCAAAATGACAACATTTAGAGAAGAAATAAAAAAATCAGTTCTGCAAGAATTCTAGCAGTAACTGCAGATTAAAGAATTAATGGCTCAGGGTGTGGCAGATTATTATTGTGTTTGGTTTTGTTGTTAATGCCCAGATACAGGAATGCTTTGAGGGATATTTTATAGCACCTTGACAGATTATAGAGCATATTGCTAGTGTTATACGTGAACAGCTGCAGGTAGTAATGGGAAACCATCTTGAGAAAGCAATTGCGCAGTTATGTTGGAGCACGTGTCATAAGAAATGCCCAGTATAAATTCCAGACAGTTATAATGCAGGAATTTAAATATGCTTAATATGTAGATTGCTATGTGAACTCACTTAGTTTGGTGATGAAAAAAGTCACATTACAAAATACTAAAGCAAGAACATTTATTTTAAGTCCTGGTAGAAGACAAGCCCTTTTCTTATGATCAGCTTAGTGACAAATTGCCCTTGATAAAACTGCTGGGGCAATTGATCCTCTGGCCAATATCCTAGTTGGCTACCTCAAACACAGGTGCAGAGAATAACACACTTCTTATAGACAATGTTTAAAATCATTTGTTTGGCTATGATCTTAATTGTGGCTGCTGAAATGACTATCAGTACTTGTACTCAGCAGCAGTGATTGAATGATTGCACCGCTAACTTGCAGGGGCCATTTGACACCTCTTCTACAGTGCTCTTCAGTGCACCCTAGCTGTGTCTTTGCTCAATAATATAAAAGTACATGTCATATACCATAAGTGTGTGGAACACAGTGGAATTTCACCAGACTATAAATGCAATGTATGAAAACTTCTACATTTCTGGCTGAGTGTTTTAATTATTTGTTTAAGTCTCCTACATCCTCAGCAATAACTGTACAAAAAAGAGAGTGGACTAAAGAGACTGCTTGAAGCTGATCAGTTTAAATGTTGGCTGACTGTTTTTCATCATATTATGCCCCCATAGTTGCATTCTAGACAGCCAGTTTCAGTGTTGGCAACCAGAGCTGAAAATGATGTAAGCACACCTGTATATGCCATGGACACTGTCAAATCAAATACTGACAGGACTGCAGAAGAGCATCTACATTCAGGTAAATGTAGGTGAGGGCCAACAGGATCCCAGTCACTGCACCAGACATTGTTTATTGCTGCAAAGGAACTCAGAGTAATGTCTAGGAAACATCACAATTTCAACAAATTGACCATCTTCAGGCGTTTCATCTGTTACTCACTTGATGCATACCTCTGATTACTTAGTCATGTTGAATGGCAGTGTTAATAATGTTCAGGATATAGCAGCATTTCAATAAAACCAGCAACTTTTATTCTGTATAAAATGGCAGCACAATAAAAATGAGTATTAACAGTTCACTCATCATCAGATACCGACAACCAGGGGCGGCTCGTGCTATTGGACTGCAGGACTGCAGCCCTGCCACCTAGAAATAAAAGAAATAAAAAATGTGAAACATAAAATTTAAAAAAAAAATTTTAATGAGTACCAGAACTGCTGCGCATGTGCAGACACACTCAGACTGCTCCGCAGATGCCCAGGAATCTGTGCGAACTCTGACTGCCTGAGTCAGCAGTCTAGATACAGAGAAGGTATTTTCTGCCCCGCAGATGCCCAGGAATCTGTGCGGTAGATGACTGCACAGAACAGAGGAGCTCTGGACTGCTTGATCTGCAGACAGGACCAATCAGGAGGGAGGTGAGCAGGGATTTGAGCGCAGGACCAATCAGGAGAGAGGTAAGTTGAGTTCTAAGCTGTAGCAGGGAAGGGTTAAGTCGAGCGCGGGTTTGCTGCTTCGAGACAATGGAGTTGGACCTTGTGTGTGGAGGTTTACTGCTTTGAGTGATTCTGCTTCCGGACCCATTTACAGATAATGGAGGTGCGTGTGTGTCTGTGTGTGAGTAGAGATACTCAGGCTTGAACCCTGTACTTTGGATGCAGGTGGCAAGGACCTGAATTCCCTACCCACCACTGTTTGTAAAAAATTGCAGATTTTTGCCTCATATTTGTTCTGTTCCTCATAAAATCTGTGGTTTCTGCATCTTCATTTTTCCTTGCAAAGGTTTGTAGTGCAGTGGTGCACTGGTAGCATTGTTGCCTGCCAACTGCAGGTTCTCTGGTTTGATTCTTGGCTGGGGTGCCTTCTGTGTGGAGTCCGCATGTCCTCCCATCTCTTACAAAGATGTGTCTGGAGTGTTTCTCCCTGCTCTGCTGAAAATTGGCTTTGGTTTGTTCCAAGTCAGACTAGTTTCCTGGTTAACAAATGTTTAAAAATAACAGGCATTTGAATTTCAGACTTCATATTCTTCAGAAAGTACATGGTAAAACAAAACCTTTTATTCTAGCAATTGTCTAAATTTATAACATGGATATTTGAAATTTGCCCATATTTTTGGGACTGTATTCCCCCATTATTGGCCTCGTCTAGGTATTTTGTGCTAAGGTTGAGAGCTATGGTGAGAACTGAATTCACTGAATATGTTGGGCAGCTGTATTCCCACATTATTGGCTTTTTTCATATGTTTTTGCTAAAGGTTGACAACTATGGTGAGAACTGAATTCACTAAATGGTAGCCATTTAAGTTTGTCTTCCTCTCTTTCAGCTGATTTGGCATAGTGGTATGTTTCTCTGACTGTTTTGCACAGGGTCCCCTGGGTTCAAGACGTGGCAGTGAAATGTATGGTGGTAACACATAATTTTATTCTAGCAATTTTCCAACATACAAGCAATGTTTAAAATGTGTTCCTGGTTTTTGGCCTTTTGTCCCTCCCCCCCAATAAATTTTGGCTTTTTCCAGATTTCTTGTGCTGCAAAGTTTAGAGATACAGCTGAGTGTCGAGTAGATTCTACAAGGAGCTGAGAGCTGCAGGGGAACAAAAGTTTAGTGCTGCTTATGCCAAGTCTGCTTGCATTGTTAATAGCACAACAGGTAGTATACTTGCTTTTGATGCAGAAGGCTGTGGGTTCTACTCCCACAGTAGATAGATGCATTGCTGATACTGTACTGTGTTGTAAAGGGGGTGGATGCTGCAGTCCTTTTTGGCAAAGATACCTAGTAACTATGAACCTGTTATCAGTTTGCTATCCATTCCCTATTGTGGTATTACTAGCTTATCATTTTTTAATGCATGCAACATAGGCAATTTATTCTTCAAGGGCAACAGGCAATTTATTTGTAGATGAAACAATGACATATAAAGTTGTTTGCTAGCAGCAACCTCTCTATTAGTTACAGATTTCTTTAAAGTGGATTTTACTACTTCAGAGATTGTGCATATTTACTGATACTGGTGGACTATAGAAGGATGAGTAGACTTTTTATGATGGAAATGTTCTGAATTGGGCAGTTTTGTCATTGGTGCATGCATTTTGTTTCATTGTTTACTGGAAAAATGTTCAAAAGAATAAATTTAAAATGCCCTCTAACAACTATACTGTGTTGTACAAGGAATATAATGTAATACAGTCAGGAAGGTGTATCAAAGAGCATGTGCATGTTTCATGTTCAAGGGGCCTATGATTTTGAAATCAATCTTAATAAGTTAATCTTTATCTGCCACTTGCAAAATGTATTTTCTTTGAATGTGGGTTTCAATGCTGTTTCAATGCATGTGAGTTTCAAGGCAGAGAAGTTTTAATGCTAAGTCTATTTTCATTGTGAGACGGCATTGCTTTGTTTAATAGATATCTATTAGTGTTTGTGCTGTAAAATGCAAAATAAAACTTTCAAATGAAATCTAAATCATTGCAGAAGTAAAGCAGTATGCACATTACAGTGTTTATGGTAAATGGGGCAAAATAACCAAGGAATGGGACATTGGAATGGCTGCAGGGGGGAGGCTCCATTCAACCATGATTTTGTGAGGGGGGGAAGGGTAGCAAACTCAGACAGCCCCGGTTGAACTATACCTCTCAGTTGTCCATATTTTTGCAGAATGAATAGATATTTGCTTATTTTTGGTTTGTTCCTCATAAAAATTGTGGTTTTCTAGCAAATCATTTAGGAATGAAGTCACTAAATGACAGACATTGAGTTTCAGAAGTCATAACCTTCAGAAAAATGCATGCTAATGCAAGACCTGTTATTCTATCAACTGTCTTAAATTTATACAAGAGCAATTTTTAGTAGTGTTTGTATGTTTCCCCAATATATTTGGCCTTGAACAGGTTTCCTGCATTAAGATGTTGAGAGGGACATGCAAATCACTTTGTAGAATTAGGAATATCCAAACCTCTCAATTGCCCCCAATTTTGGCTCAAAATGTTGCTCTCCCCTAATAATCCCTCCTCAAAATGGCAATTTTGGAAGAAAACGTGGAGGGTTTACAATTATATTTAACTGTAATGATCAGAGTTATAGATTACTTTTATTCCAGAAATGCATGTAAATGCTCTTATTTTGTTAGCTGCTCAAGTTAACAGTGTTAATATTAAAAAGGTGTCCCTTTTTTGACAGGTTCCTAGCTGTATTGTGTGGCAGCTTTATATTTTTGCATCATATTTTTGGTCTGTTTTTCATAAAATTGTGGTTTTCTGGCAAATTAGTGGCAAGTCATTAAAGACTGAAGTTAGAAAATAATGGCAGACATTTGAGTTTCAGATTTCATACCCTTCAGAAAATTTGTACTAATGCAAGACCTACTACTGTTCTATTATCTAAGTTAATAAGATCAATATTTAAAAATTGTCCTTATTTTTGGGCCTGTGTCCCACTTCTAGTTCTATGTATGGCTTTGTCCAGATTTCATGCTCTGAAGTTGAGAGGTATGAGTGTCAGAGCCATCACTGTCAGCCAGAGACACTTCAAATTGTGACATACTTGTTGCACCCCACTCCCCATTGTAGTGGCTCTGGATGTGTCCAAGGAAGGCAAGGAGCAGTTATGCAGTGTAAGTGTGCAGAGTATTCTCCCATCCAAGGTAGACCACAAGTACGACCGTGGCTTTTCATGTGTCCTTGATTTTGCAGAATGATCTGGTTTTCTGTCATATTTTTATACTGTTGATTTATGCTTCTTATTATTCATGAAATAAATGCTGTCACAGTGCCCTGTTGCTCTGTTTAAGTAGCAATGATTTAATGACCAACAGGTAAGCTTGTCGGAGATTGTAAGATGCAAGTAAGCTTTAATAAGCATACTGTTAAAGAATTACCAGCATTGAAAGCCTTTTTGTTATTGCCATGCAGAGAATGTTTACATAACTAGATAATGTATAAGCCTTGGGTATTGAAATGCATATGACAGTATCTGTAATAAAAGGACAGGATTATAATATTTTCAGAAGCTCATTACATTTATTGGAGACTTGCAGTCATCTTTTGTTGGAGACTTACAGTCATCTTTGCAGGCTTATCCGTAAACTAAACAGAATGCCAATCTATCATGTGTGATCCATAACTTGTGCAGGAATCCTTTAAGCAATTTATCTTGAGCTTGTTTCTTGTTTGCTGTTCATTTTTTATTTTGATCATGTCTTCCCCATGAAACAAGTAGATAGTTGTGTCAGGCAGCAGGTCTTTTTTGGGTAAGAAACATTTTTACAAGTGTGGGTATCACAGAGATTGCTACTTTCAGCATGCTACTTGATAATTTTATAAAGCTGAATATAAATTATAATTAGAACTGCAGTGCAAGGAGTAGTGATTTGAGTTGAGTGCTGCTTGTTTTTTTATACTTGATTTTGACTGGCATTCCAGTAATGTATTTATCCAGCTGGATATTAAGTAAGTTGTCATGTAGCCAATGCATTTAAATATTTTTTTCTTTTACACTTCATTTTGTCTTGATTGGACTCTTATAATGACTGTTTGGCACCCAGGGCAGCGTATTCAATTAAAGTTCCAGTTGTTGTGGTTTTGAACATAGCTCAACCCCTTTCTAGTTGCCCCCACCCCATCCCATTGGCCCCACCCATTCAGCTGTCTCCTGCAGCCCTCCTTTAATTTGAAGTTACCAGCCGCCACTGCCGACAACTGTCACTAGACTGAATGCATTATGGGATATAATACTTCTTAAAATGGCAAAGCTATAAATCTGTCCCCTTCACCTCTCTTACATTCATCTTATAACAATATTTGAAATAATACACAGACCATTAGCCTGCCCAGCTATAACCCCTTTAATCAACATATATTTTCTAAAAAGAACCCTTAGATCAGAACACAAACAACTTCTCACCATAAATAAATCAAATAAATCCCCTGGACAAAGCCTATACTTGTACTCAGTATCCAAAAATGGAACGCCTTACCTTTAATCCCCAGAACTATTTCTAACCTACTTCTAACCTACCAAACTTTAAATGCTCCCTAAAGCAATACCTTACAAAATCTTTGATCTGCTTCTATGCCAATCCTGGTTGAATTTACTCACTATTCTTCACTCACTCCCTTCACCCTAAATCACACTTCACAATCCTCTCCAGCATTCTACTCCTTTTAGTTTTCCCCACAACATTACCTTATTTAATTCATCTCTGCAGACCTTTTCTCTACCTCTTTCCTCCCTTCTCACCTAAGCTACCTGAAGACACCTACCCTGCACTCTTCTTATAAGCTCCTTCTCTGCATCCTTCTTCTTCTATAACCATAATATGAACAGCATCTCTCAAACTAAGACATCATTCCACTTCCCCGCACTGTCTCTAATCATGTAATCTATAATATCTCTTTAAATATTTTATTAGAACTGTCTCAGGTCTCATTTATCTCATAGTAATCTATGTAACAAATAATATGACTACAGAGTTTTTCCTCATATATTTTCTGTAACTCATATTATTGTTATTCATTGCACACTACTACAAAACATATGTTCTATGTTTTTCATATTTTTCAGTCCTATGTTTTGTAGGTGTAACATGATACTTTGTGACTTAAAATATTTGTTCCTGATGCTTTGTAATGCAACATGATGCTTTATGATTTACAATATTTGTACTTGATGTTTGAAATATTGTGATTGTGGAGCTTTTCTTCCTGGGTCTCTTCTGAAAATGGGCACTTTCTGGCCCAATCGGACATTCCTGGTAAACAAATGTCAAATAAATAAAGTGGCAATGCTATAATACATATTCACAACATAGATGCGTTCATTGCATCCCTACATTACTTATCATCACAGTCACTGACTGGAAACTTTTCAGAATACGTAAAATAGTTACCAGAAAAACTGTTCAGAAAACCACAGAAGCGTACTCATTCCACTTGAAGGAAAAACTAAACTAAACTTGGAGTGGTGTGTCATCATAAAAAACATTGCACAAACTGACGGTGCTGTCCAGATATTAAAATTTTTAGTTGACAGTTCAATAACTACTGAGTTTTCCAAGACTTGCACTCTGTTGTTGATTATATTAACCACACCAGCGTCAATTGCTGAGGTATGAAGATGTTTTGTAACTCTGAAGATGATTAAAACATTGCTTCATAGTACTGTGGGACAGAAAAGACTGAATACATTAGCCACAAACCCTATAGAAAAAGAGATGATATGGAATATAACAAGCAAAAACAGAATTTTTGATTTCTTTGGAAAAAAAAAAAACAAGGACACATGAATGAACATTGTATTTAAATAAAAAGAAAAAAAACACAGGATTAGAGGGACACAAGCATTTATTTGATACTAGTGTAGAATTGCCTACCTGGTACCAAAATATTGCAGAAATTATTATATTGATTTGGTCAGGAAACTTGAAGCAGTCCCTTTGGAATTATGTCCAAACAAACAAATCCTGTATAAAGTGATGTTTCTTGAATATTCCGGACCATAATTTATTTTCATGTGCAGCCATGGAATAAGAAGTACTATTTGCAGTTTATAACACATGTAAGTCTTCAAACTAACCTATACTTAAATGTCATAGTGTGTTCAGCCTCAGACAGTAGTAATACAATTTACAGTAGATTGCAATAATATAGGTCTCACTCAAATAGCAACACATTAAGTGATCACTATTTTTCAGAAATGGAGTGACCATGAACTGAAACAAAATAAAGAGGGTGCAGGAGATTGTCCCCTTTCTTTATGTTTCATGTGTGGTTATTGCACAAAACTCAGTTAACCGATAGTACGGTGTATAAGTTTATATAAAATGTGAACTTGAAAAGGTAGCTTTGTGCAGTCAGGCCCAATCAATTTTGTGGGACTGTAGTGGAACTATTCAACCATGTCATATGCCCAAAATGAACTTTCATTCTTAAAGTAGCTCTGGCATGCATTTGGAAGAGGAAGACTTTTTAGCATATGAAATACCATGACCAGTTATTTATGCACAATGATAACCAGTGTCAAGTTGACCTTCTGTAATAAAATCCTGCCTCGTTTCCAATTAGCCCTGCCCTTTCAGTTACTTCCTGCAGTCCTTCCCACTTTGAAGTCACCAGTTGCTTCAGCAACCAATGAGCAAAAACATTTTTCTCGAATGGTGTTAAATGCAGTGACCTACAATAAAGACAGCTGACATATGAACAAACATTAAAAACATTCATATGATAACAGAATATTAAACATTTCACATTTTGTACTTGCCCTACAAAGGTCTCCCTTTTAGGAATCTTTTAAATTTGCCAGTATTTAACCTAGGAGCTGTGTAGACATCCAATTGCTCCGCCAGTTTTACTCCCTGCATTCAAGGGTTAAATCCATATCTCCTTACCACACAATCTCTCCTACATGATCTATAATAAAAAAATATTTTTTAAAGTTAGAACATTTTATATTATGGATGTATTCAGAAAAATCTGTAATGCCATAATGCTAAGCTAAATATTAGAGATGTTCCAGCATGCTGGGGAAAGGTCTGCACAGTAAATTACTGCAGTTATATTAACGGCAGTAATCATCCAACTGAAATGGCCACACTATGGGTAAAGTGGCTGATGTGAGAGGCACAACAAGGTGGCATGTTTGATGTTATGCATGTTCACATGCACAGTGAATCACCTGACAGCTGCAGCATAGGCACTATGTGCACACCACAGAGGGACAACACGACGAAGTGCCAACTCATTTTATCATATAAATGGGAGGAGGTATAAAAGCCAGAAATGGGGACAGAGGAAGCAGTGGAAAACACACAAGGCTACCTTGAAGGAAGGATAGGTAGAGGAAAGAAGGGAAATTTGGGGGGGCATGTGCTCACATTCCATTTTTGAAGAATAAGGGTAGAGGGGGTGGTAGCAAGGAGTATGTGTGGGAAGGAGGGAAGGAAACAAGGGCAGAGACAGACAGGAGGGGTGTGGATTATAAAAAAGGGGGCAACAGTGAAGAGATCAAGACAGACAGAAGGAGAACAATTGCTGACAGGGACAGTTGGACTACAAGCAAGGTATGGGGAGTGACACACAAGGAAGGAGAAACACCATGATGGGGAATAGGGCAGGCTATAGAGGGACTGTCTGGCCATCCCAGAGGAGAACCCACTGAGCTGTCAGTCACATCCATTGTTGATGGTCCAATGGATGAGGCTGGCTGGACATGTTACCCTACCAGTTAAACAAGGAGGCACTTCAGGGTCCCAGTGCTGGAGTCTAGTTGCAATAACATATCAGTTGCAACCAGTAGCCCCACATAACAATGGGTGAGCAAGAAGGACCACTGGCCACTCCCAGGGGAGGAGCCCCTGCCACTCCATCCAGAAAAGTGGCCATGGAGAATGTCAGTGAGCCCTTTAGATCACATTCTGCAGGTGGCCTTAAGCCAATATAATGAAGCAGAACTAATGACCCAACGGCAAGCACATCGGCTGATGCACACCCAGGTGGTCACCTCAGTTCCCCATCCTGACCACATCTGATCTTATTGAAAGAAAGAAGAAAAAAGAAAGAGAAAACATACAAATTAATGGTAATCATGTGTATGAGAAACTGGATTTCAATTTTACATGACAAATATCTACATACTACACGTTCCTGCTACCTGAAGCGCTTATCATGTCTGCTGAGGCACTCCTTCCAGTTTAAGGCAATCTTCTTTGCCAATGTTAAATATAAAACAGCTCAATTTGACTCTGTTAATAGATTCAAAGACAGCAGCAGACAATATTCAGAAAATACAGTGCAAAACCACATGCACAATGTTTGCTACAGAATGCTGCCACGATCAGATACGGTAAAGAATGGTGTGGGACATTAATGTTGTGGTGCTTATGACAAGGCAATAGTACAGGTTTGTTGCTGGATCATTTAGATGATAATGCATGTTAAGACCAAGCCACAGGCTGTTATGAGGGACAGGTCCACCTCAGCAGGTGGATCATCTAGACAGAAGCATCTCCTAGATGTGGAAGAGTTCCTGGTAACACTGTACACTGCAGGTGTGAGAATCCTCATACCTGGCAGTAGACTGGATGTGGGAGCTGGACTGTTGATGATTGATGAACTGTCTACAAGGCATGCCCCAGGTTAGTCCTAACATCCTACATAACTGTCGCACGATAAGCCACATTTGTCCATGGTTAATTAGCAGAGCACATATGCATATCTGTTCACTAGATATATCAGGGCTGCATATGTAACAACTTGCACCAAAAAATATGTATGTAGAAGAAAGATAGAGCACATGTATTTTCTAAACAAAAATAACTGTAAACCAATAATAACTGTCATGACTGAAATCCACACTGATTTACCTTGGTACTAGTGTAAAGGCACCTCAGAGCACTCAGTGTTTTTTTTCTGTAGAATCATCCTAGGGGGATATAGCACAGAGTGCTTTGAAGTGCCCGCCCCCGTGATTTGTTCCCTTCCTTCCAAATGCAATTGAATAACTGCGAGTTAGATAAAAAAGACTGATTAGGAGTATAAAGGATCTCCTTCACTTTCCTTCAAATGTTGAAAAAAAATCCAAACGTACTTTAAAAAAACACTTAGATGCAATCTAAGGGGGCAGGTAGTAAAAATCAGTTGGAGCAATTTACTATTTTATTTTGCACAAGAATACTTCTTAAAACATCGAAAATGTAAATGGAATTCTCCAGAGGTGGAGATTTCCATTTACTTCAATGTAGTGCGATCTTAGAGTTGGTATATTTAAGTAGTGGGTGGTGTGGGGGGATGCAGGGGGGCTTGCCCCCTGCCTACACTAGTTTAAATTCTTTTTTTGGTGTATTTTTTTTTTTTTGGACTTCGATTGTTTAACAGTTTGATGCATATGGTTCGATCCATATGCATTCGAGCTATTAAACTTTTGAGGTCCTAAAGTAGACCGACCCCTTTGTCTTATACACCGTAGTGTCCAACTAGGTGACACTATTCATACTGCAGTAAATCGCTCCAACTGATTTTTACTACCTGCCCCCACCAAAAATATCATCAACACATCTACAAGACAAAGATACACATTTAAAGTTAGTGCTGGTATAAGACACCCTCTTTTCCTAGTACCACATTACAAAGATGTCACAAATGGGATCCATAGCAGTTCTCATCGCTACACCTCTCATTTGTTCTTTAAACAAGAAAAAAATTGTTACTTAAACATCATTACATTCTGAACTGAATGATATTTCACTATCAGAGACTTGTTAATATCTAGTAATAAACTTTACATCCATTCCCCTTATATATATATATATATATGTGTGTGTGTGTGTGTGTGTGTGTGTGTGTGTGTGTGTGTGTGTGTGTATATATATATATATATATATATATATATATATATATATATATATATATATATATATATATATATATATATATATATTTATCATTAACTGTACTTAACAAATTACTCTCTTTTACCCTTGCTATCTTAAACTTCTCATTAAAATGAAGATTCCATTACACAGGACAGGCATTTCATAATGACATATTTTAAGACTCTGCCCACAAAAATTAGAATCTGGTTTCAATTTTTATTTCTTGGAGGATAGTATAGGGTGGAGTGGGAATCAACCTCACACTGTCCTAAAAATAACATCTATCTTCTGTTTACGAACAGTGAAAAAAGAAAAACTTTATTTGCAGCAAAAATCATTAGTATGCAGTTAGTGTAGCCAGTAGTTAATGTTTCTATCAGCTCTATCCTCCAACAGCATGCTTGTAAAAGAAATGTTATCTGATAACACAGATAATTTTTTTTTCCATATACACTGGAATTGGGTGGCCACGGTGATGCAGCAGTTGCCGTTGCTGCCTCACAGCAAGAGGTTCACTGGTTCTATTCTCAGCTGGGGTGCCTTCTGTGTGGAGTCTGCATGTCCTCACTGCAGTTGTGTGGATTTCCTCTGGGTGCTACTGTTTCCTCCCGCATCCCAAAGACATGCT
The DNA here is from genome assembly GCF_019279795.1 of Protopterus annectens. Taxonomy (NCBI): domain Eukaryota; kingdom Metazoa; phylum Chordata; order Ceratodontiformes; family Protopteridae; genus Protopterus; species Protopterus annectens. The sequence goes on from NC_056743.1 coordinate 1,119,999,730, forward strand.
GCAGGTGGATAGGACACTCTAAATTGTCCCTTGGTGGGAGTGTGTGTCTCCTCTGAAAGGTTGGACAACAGGCTGGCAACTCTACACTGTAAAACTCCACTGCCAATTGTTCTGAGGATCGTTGTTCTACTGTGGTGACCCCAATGGGAAAAGCTGAAAGAAGAATATAGACTGGAATTCATTAACACAATGGCCCCACTCTTGTCTGCCTTCATAAGCTTTAATGAATTATCACTGGTAAACATACCCAATCATTCGATCATAACCAGCTTGTTTTCTGTTCAAGATATGGATGTCAGTAAATTGACCTTGAGAATAAAGCTCTGTAGAATTATAGAATAAGTGAATATTTTGATATCCATGTTGAGAACAGATAACACAGATTATGATTTTAGGGACCTGATTATAATTTTTTGTAGTGCATGGAGCTTTTCCTGCTCTCATCTACAGCAAAAGATGGAGTAAAAAAAGTAGTAGCACTAAGTGCTTTACAGCTTTTATATCACTACTAGGTGTAGACCAGCCATCACAGAAGAGCAGCTGGAAACTGTTAAACAATTCATACATCACTCAGATGTTTAAAAAAAAACAAAACAAAAATAATGCTCAAATGAGGTATGAACTATTTCTCAGCTTCCCGACACTCTTCTGTTATGACTGCTGACCAGTGCTAATGCTCTAGCATGAGGCTACAGCTTAGCAATGTTGAGAGGTTCTTAACAAAAGCTTATTAAGTACCCTTCTGATGTTAGAGAGTTGATTAACAAGCCAGTTTCTTTGTTAATTTTGGAGAGCAATTGTGTCATTTTGTGGAGTACATATCCTTCTCAGCGTTTGAGAAATTAGGAAACTTGCTTTTAGGGTTACACTTTATGAGTGCTCTGATATACCTGTTATACATATGAGGAGGAGTCAGTCAAACAATGATACATAATGTCCACATAATTACTGACAGAAGGCTATTCAGTATGTGTAATATCAAAGGACCAGTTATTCAGTTTTGTAACTATGTCCACAGCTGACCCGATCCTAATATAACACCATGCCATTCCAGTTAGATCCACCCATTCAGTTGTTCCCTGCAGCTTCTCTTGTTTTGAAGTCACCAGCTGACCTATTATTTAATACATTTTATGAAATTTTTACCTCGAGATTAACAGTAGAAAACAGATTTGGCATTTAGCCATTTTTTTGTTGTTGTTAAAGTGAGAGTAAAGCTTTTTCAGACACAAACAGATTACATGTATGGGTTATATGAGGCTTGTTGATTTCTTATTAGTTTATCTCATTTCATTGCCCCATATGACAACGTCAGATGTGAAAGGGCAATTTTAAGTAGTTTATACTGTACTGTTCTGCTGCTTTATTGCTTAAACACAAAAAAGACATGGAATTAATAATCTGAGCTTGTTCAGAAAACTTCCCATTTAGTATTCATTTCAGTGAAAGAAACCATGTTGTTAAAAAAGCATGTACAGAGGCATGTGATAAGTTAGTGTATATGATCGCATTTTAAGCATCAAAGGTCAAAGAGGCAATAGAGGTATACAGATGCAAAGTTCAGGAAGTCATATTTTTATATATTTCTAGCTCCAAAGGGCCAAGCCTGCTGACTCCTCTGCATGCATTCAGTTTGTTCAATGATAGTGGGAATGGAGAATCCTTGGGCAAAGTAATAACCCATTTATTCCTGCCCAAAAATCCTCTGTCAGCTCATTGATTATGTGCTGAGAGTCAGATGGTAGGAACTGGGCTACCTTGTTGCTCCTGTGGGGTGGCCTACCCTCTCCTTCAGTGGGGCACCCCCCAGTGGGTCTGTCTTTGCACACTGGCCTACTGTATACATGGTAGCTCAGGCTCACTAAGCTTGAGCACCGTATGGTCAACATCTAGTGCTTCCACTAGCTGAGACCCATGTACAAAGCCAGAACTGCCTCTGTCTCCCCTCAGGATTGGTGAACTCACTTCCATCCTTCAGTGCCTCCAAGTTCCTGAACCAGTATTTGAACTTGGGTCAACTGCACCGTAGTCAGTGCTTTATCCATCTACACTGCAAAGTCGTATATTGTTGGTGTTCCAACTCAAGGTACAGGGGATATAAAAAGTGTACACTCCCTTGTTAAAATGCCTGGTTTTGGCAAAACTTTTCCCACATTTAATGTGACCTATGACCTGTACAAGCAAATCTGTTAGGGGAAAAAATATAAAAAATAAAAAACGTATAATACACTGGTTGCATCTGTGTGCACACCCTTAAACTAATACTTTGTTGAAGCAACTTTTGATTTAATTACAACATTCAGTCTTCTTGGATACACACCTGCCATCAATTAAAGAGACTCTGATTAACCCCAAATAAAGTTTAGCTGTCCTAGTAGGATTTTCCTGACATTTACTCAGTTGCCTGCTAAAGCAAAAGCCATGGTTCGCAGAGAGCTTACAAAGCATCAAAGGGATCTCATTGTTGAAATGTATCAGTCAGGTAAAGGGCACAAAAAATTTCCACAGCATTGGTTATACCATGGAACACAGTGAAGACAGTCATCAAAAAGTGGAGAAAATATTGGACAACAGTGACGTTGCAAAGAACTGGAACTGGACATCCCACCAAAACTGATGAAAAGACAAGACAAAAACTGGTCAGGGAGGCTGCCAAGAGACCTACAGCAACACTGAATGAGCTGCAGGAATTTCTGGCAAGTACTGGTTGTCTACTACATGTGACAACAATCTCCTGTATTCTCCATATGTCTGGACTATGGGGTAGGGTTGCAAGATGGAAGCCTTTTCTTAGACAGAAAAACATCCAGGCCCAGCTAAAATTTGCAAAACAATACATCAAGTCTCCCAAAAGCATGTTGGAAAATGTGTTATGGTTGGATGAGACCAAAGTTGAACTTTTTAGCCACAATTCCAAAATGTATGTTTGGCGCAAAAACAACACTTTACATCACCAAAGGAACACCATCCCCACAGTGAAGCATGGTGGTGGCAGTATCACGCTTTCCTTCAGCTGAAACTGAGGCTTTAGTCAAGGTGGAGGGAATTATGAACAGTTCCAAATACCAGTCACTTTTGGGCCAAAACCTTCAGGCGTCTGCTAGAAAGCTGAAGATGAAGAGGAATTTCACCTTTCAACATGGCAATGACCCCAAGCATACATCCAAATCAACAAAAGGATGGCTTCACCAGAAGAAAATTAAAGTTGTGGAATGTCCCAGCCAGAGCCCAGACCTAAATCCAATAGAAAATCTGTGGGGTGACCTGAAGAGAGCTGTGCACAATAGATGCCCTTGCAATCTGAAAGATTTGGAGCGATTTTGCAAGGAAGAGTAGGCAAATATTGTCAAGTCAAGATGTGCCATGCTGATAGACTGTTACCCAAGAAGATTGAATGCTGTAATTAAATCAAAAAATGCTTCAACAAAGCATTAGTTTAAGGGTGTGTGCACACAACAAAGTATTTGTTTAAGGGTGTGCGCACTTATGCAACCAGCGTATTGCACATTTTTTATTTTTTATATTTTTTCCCCTAACAGATTTGTTTGTTTTTCAATTGAATTGTACAGGTTATAGGTCACATTAAAGGTGGGAAAATTTTTGAAATTATTTATTGTAATCTCATTTTTATCTCACAAAACCTGGCATTTTAACAGAGGTGTGTAAACTTTTTTATATCCACTGTAAATACATTATGTAAGTTCTTCATGACATATCCCCTGGATGTACATTTTTTCTTGTGTTTTATTATTAGATACTGTGGTCAGGCCTTCATTTAATGCATATCTAAACTAAAATACAATATTCATTCAATTATTAACCTGTAAAATATGTGGACTGGAAAATATAAACAGCTATTTATTTAGCTGGAATCATCCATTAAAACTGACTAAATATGCTTTATTCTTTGACATTACACACTTCTGATATCCTCAGTAAAGTACAACAAGAGAGTAATGTAATCAGTGCATTAAAAGCAATTAAGTGAATGGACTTGCCATCATAACCAGTTGAGGAAGGCTGTTGTATTATTCAAGCATTTTTGAGTTTCAGCAGTTTACTTCTCTCGTACTGGACTTGCATTGTCTACTGGAAGCACAGAGAAATGAACATTCTCAGTACGATAACATTCTTGTTGCATATAGGTTCTCATGATCATACATTCCACCTTGTGATACATATGTCGCAAATTCTTAAGCCTGATTGTCTGAGGTCCCATGCAACTGCATGCCATGCAGTTTTAATAACACTAAAAGTGAAGCTGTTTCTTGATTGTTAAAGTATTTGTCTAGGTTTGTAATTCTGTTTCTTGTCAGGTGGTTGAAGGTATGCAACATGCAGCTTTGTGACATATAGAAGGAAATCCTCTTTGATACTGCAATGTTTGCTGTTCACTAGGAACTCTATTTAAATATAGGCATAATCTGTTGGGGCACTTCCACTGCATTATTACTATTAAATGTCACAATTTTGTGTGAATTGTTGTTATATCTATTAATTATTACTGTACAGTTTTGTTATGTATTACTTTCTGTTCTGTTTTTGATACGTACAGCTTACTGTCTCTCTGATCCCTTTTTTCTTTGTGAATTATTTCACCCAGGTAAAAGGTCAGTTGTGATCAAATAACTACCCCGATAAACAATAGAAAAGTAAAATAAAATAAAATCAGATAAAATAAAGTAAAACAGCAGCAAAAGTATATTGAGTTATCTGATGAAGAACAAACAACTAATATGTTAAAGAGAAGGAAACAAGTGAGGAAAAGTGCGTGCACATTACACTTGTGTATGCACACACGTACACACACACACACACACACACACACACACACACACACACACACACACACACACTCACGCACGCACACACTTCTTAAAGTATTTCTCTGCTACTGATATGTATATGCAGCCTGAATGAGTTTAAAAATGTACCCTTTATTGCTTTAACATTGCATTCAATTGTATATTGTGTTTCTCAGAAAAAAAGGGTTACAAAAGCTGAGATTATCAGGTCATCAAGAAGAAAATCACCTTCCAGAATGCTTGCAATACACATTGACGTAATAACAACATACACGGAATAGATGACAAAATACATAAAGCACACAGAATCTACTGACTTACAAACACCCATAGTATAAAACATAAATGTCATACAACATAAGAGCAACTATTAAGACAGAAGTACTGCAGTGCTGAGATTCTAAGCTCTCTTCTCAGTAAACTGCAACAACTCTTTAGTTTCCTTAGCTTCTTCAGGCATTCATGCAATGGAACAGTCTGACTGGCTAAAGAAATGCAACACAAAGACAAGGACAGTGGAAAACTTCTGGCAGCACTGAAAAGGACAAGTAAAGACATGACCATACCTCTCAACTGTCCAGATTTGTGACTCATATTTTTGGTCTGTTCCTCATAAAATTTGTGGTTTTCTGGCATGTCACTGGGATGATCTGAGGATTGTAGTCACTAAATAATGACATACATTTGAGTTTAAGACTTCAAATCCTTCCGAAAATGCTTGTTAAAACAAATCCTGTTACTATAGCAACTTTCTTAGTTTATAAGAGCAATATTTAAAATATGTCCTTATTTTTGGGTTTTATCCAGATTTCTTGCACTAAGAGGTTGAGAGATATGGTGCATGCCCATGGTCATTAGAAAGATTACAGAACAGTTTATCAGGGAAGAAAAAAAAACAGAAATGTCCTACAAAACATGGCAGAAACATTTATATTATATACTGATAGGTTAGGGCACTGGTGGCATGCTTTCATGGATGCACGCTTTTAGTATGAGTCATTCCTAAATACAGTACTGTCTGACCTTTACCAAGTTTTCTAGAAATGTAACACATTTGTATTAGGCATTCATTCATGTACCAACTTGAAAAGGTTATAGTGGAAAATTAATAATCACCTAGAGCTATTTTGCCAAAAAATGTATTTCTAAATCATTTATAATCTTCTTCTCCCTGGGCAAAACATACATTTAGCAGTAATTCCAACTGTACTTAAGATCAAAAACAGAGTGCAAGGGACCAAACCTTTCCAAAACAATGATAAGGATATATTATTCTTCAAGATGGTCACAATTAAAAGGGAATCGTGTTTGTTTTTACATATTTATGAGCATATTTTGGGCCACATAACGAATAATTGGAAGTACTGTCTGAAGTTCTATGAACACATTTAGTGTTTCAAACATTCAAGTCATCTGAACTTCACAATTCACATGCCTTTAAATTAAAATCATTTCAGAATGAAGCAATTATAGCAGCAACAATCTCTCATCTGCACAGAACAATTCTCAGTCCCTGCAAGACCAAGGTGAATAAGGACATTTTCACTTCTTTTCTTACCTATTATCTGACTGTCTCTTCTAACCTAGGGTTTACATGATTAAGAAATCTTAAAACATGGCTTATGATGATGAAAACAAGCTTAAAATAAATATTTTGGTAACTTGCAATGTCCTTTGTGCTATGACAACTTGTTAAGACTTTATCATCCTTCATTAAATTTACTTGAAAATATAAGCAGAATGTTATTCAAAAATTAGTTAGTATCATTCTTTATTTTAAAATGTAGATTTCACTGCGAAAGTGTGATGAAAACTGTTAAAAATTAAAAACAAATTGCAACTACAATTTTCAGTGGCCCCGGCAAGGCACAGTTCTGTTTTCATTTCATTTTTTGTATGATTTTGAAAAGTCTACTGTCCAACTATATGATCAGCAGTATAAGTATGCTAATTTTATATAATTATGCAATTCTTAATGCCAGCTGTTATATTTTCTTCTACAAATAGAGAATACTGTCTGGTTCTATGCAATGTACTTGGGCAAAAATCTCTGCTTAGATGGCATCTATGAATAACAAAACTTACTTATTCAGGTTATAGGACACTGTGGGGTGCTTTGTAGACGTATGTGTGTGTCTGTATATATATATATATATATATATATATATATATATATATATATATATATATATATATATATATATATATAAATACACACACACACACACACACACACACACACACACACACACATATATGAGCTGGAAATCTTTTCTTTACTGATAGAAATTTGATTGAATCCTGTATTACTGGATTTAAATCATCAAGGAAGGGATTCAGAAAAGTTAACCCCAGCAGTAAGCCCTTTTTACATCCATTTCCATTTGGAAGCATCATGCAACCTGGTGGGACTTTTGAGATGTAACCAAAGCAATGGATGACGGAAAAATGGGTTCACACTGCTCCTATCTTGACCTGCAAGGCATTGACACAATACCCCACTCAGCATCCCACCTGTAATTAAATATCATATTGACAACACACCTTGACTGACCCATCAGTCAGGGGGGACAGACACACACAGATACTAATGTAGCCTTTGACCATCACATGTCTACATTAGTAAGAAAATCATTCTATGTTCATAGAATCATAGGAGGTTACTAGGCTAATGACTCTGGTGCCCTTACAAGCCTAGCCAAGAGTTTATCCCCAAAAAAGAAACCTCAGTCAGCACCTGTCACCCCCTGTCAGTGGGGACACAGGTGGAACCCCTGGGAGAACATCAAGGTTGCACTTGGCAACGTTTTTTGAGGTAATGTGGTCCATTGGCCATACGGTACATCGTGGGACAGTATCTGGGAGACAAACCCTGGCCCTCAAACAGTCTTTGTTAATGTTGCATATTGTAAATTATTAAATTTTTGATTGGGTAATGCACAAGGAGTTAGACTTATGGATATGGAACATTGCAGGGCAGGGTCCGAGATTGCCTTGTGCGTGAGACACAGATCACCCTTGAGCAATCTGCACAATACCGAGTAGAGTGATAGTGATTTGAGCCTGTCAACATAGGAGAGGTGTTGGAGGCCATGGATTCGCTTTGTGAGGTATTTCTGTGACCTTCCCAGTTGGTGCAGGTGTTTGGAGAGGTACATACCAAATGGGACATTGTACTCAATTATTGGCCTAATGAAGGAGGAGTAGAGAGAGGTAATAACCTCCTTTTTTCTGGATGCACTCCCTTTACTTATGAGATGAACCATGTAAAAGACTATTCTGACCACTGCCGCTACATGATGGTCAAATGTGAGATTGTTGTCAACCTGTGTATCCAGGTCTCTCACCACAAGTTGTGTGCTTAGGGGATTGCTGTTGATGTGGTAAACAGTAGGGACTGTGTAGTTGCTGAATGGTATGATAATACATTTTTTTGCATTTAACTTAAAGCCATGACTTTGGCACCAGTAATTTGTTGTTGTGAGACCCTCTTGTAGCATGTTAACATCATTTGGAGAGTCAACAACAGCACCCTACTTGCAGTCGTCTGCAAACTTGGTCAGCCACAGGCCTTTTGTCTTTGCCTGGACCTCTGATGCACAACTTATAAATAAAGGTATGGTATCTAAGTCTAAGGAAGTCATTGTTTCACTGAATTTGGCATTCATCAGATCTATCGAGTACAATACCCCTTCTGGTATGTACCAAACCAGGCATATCCAACAATTGGAATGTCCACAGAGGTTCCTCACTAAAAGCATACAGGGCATAAGTAAAACAGCCTCAAGGCCCTATCCCTGTATTCTGTCTCCTACAGGCTTTTGAGGGGAGATCTATGCCTGGCATACAGGGCATTGTCAGACCCCACTCTGATGGATCTCCTGCATATCCACAAAAAAAAAACAAAACAGCACCAGAATTATCCGTTCTAAAGACTTAAACCTTGTCTGTGATATAAATAGAACCTGCTGGAGAGACACTTATGTATCCCAGTGACTACCCCATCTATGGAACAGGCTCCCCATCTATGTGAAGCAGAGTTGTTCCCTAACCCAATTCAAGTGCAACTTGGACAACTGGATGGGGAACAGAAAATTCATCCCTGGTTTGGCACCTATGTTTCTAATGGACACAAGCAACCTGTAAATGGTTCATCTCCCAGGCCCCTGTTTGTAAATGTTTCATCTCCCAAGCCCGTGCTTACACTTATTAAGGGTATCATGTCAGAGATTTGGGATCCATGGCTAGGCTTAAAATGCTCTTGTGGTCGTTAGCCTAGTAAACAACTATGACCTTATGAACCTATGGGTTCTTCCTCCAGAAATGTCTGTGAGAAGTGGTTTATGCAATTGAGTGATTCACAGAACCACTCTGCTGTGTAAATCCTTACCACCACAACGGCAATTAACTTGGCAAAATGTTCATGTTCACCTATTACTTTCAATGGGTAAGATCATGTTAAAAGTAAATGCCAGGGACTTTAGCATAGTGGTAGTGCCAGATGTGTGTGTGTGTGTGTGTGTGTGTGTGTGTGTGTGTGTGTGTGTGTGTGTGTGTGTGTGTGTGTGTGTGTGTGTGTGTGTATGTGTGTGTGTGTGTGTGTGTGTGTGTGTGTGTGTGTATGGCTGTTTATCTGAGTGTATGTAGAGAGGTAGGTGTGTGTGTGTGTGTGTGTGTGTGTGTGTGTGTGTGTGAGAGAGTGTGTGTGTGTGTGTGTGTGTGTGTGTGTGTGTGTGTGTGTGTGTGTGATCATGTGAAGGGGGTTGCTGAACCAACAGTGAGGGTATATGTGTGCATGTGTGTGTGCAGGTATGTGTGCATGAGAGGGTGCAATACTTTCTAACTTCCCTTAGACTAAAGAGTAGTGGATATAATAGGGGGAGCACTAGACACCATGGAAACATTTCTACATTTTAATCACTGGAAAGGTAATAGAACAACAAATAGGTTTTGCAGTACAGAAGATGTACAGAGGGGTGGAACACTAGACACCAGGGATTATTTCTACATATAACTCTAAGCAATGTGAAATGTTAACAGAGCAACAGATCTTGCATCTGTATGCATTTACAGAACAATAAGTATGGAATATTAATTGACTGGCTGTAAAGGCCTGTGATGAGCAGAAGCCATGCTCAAGATTTCCAGACAAACCAGGGAGAACATTAGGTGACAGCAGGGAATCATTATATATATTACTCTAATCAACATAAAAAGCTAATATAGCAAAAGATCTGGCATCACAATTAATTTTATGAACAATAAGAATGAAACTCTAAGGATTGGCATTATCGACTAACTATAGTCCTATGTGAGTTATAAGGAACAGAGAAAAATGGCAACATCAGGGACATTCAGTAAACTCAAGAACAGGTAAGAGGTATGGCAGTATGTGTGTGTGTGTGTGTGTGTGTGTGTGTGTGTGTGCAAATTAATGACAGGGGTGCGTGTGCTGACATGACGCACTAGCTGCCAGTGGCGAGTACTGCAATGGCAGCAGAATAGGGCCTGTTAGTCTTAGGGTAATCACTGAGTGATTTAGAGACATACAAATTAGCTGATAATGAGGCCTTTCCTCAAAGCAGCTAATGTGTCTCTGAATCATTTTTTTCTGCAATTGTACTAAAAAGGCCATTTTTGAATCAGCCTTACGACTTCCAGCTGAGCCTGTCACTGAATCTTGGCCCAAGTCGCATTTCTTACCTGATTGAATCTATGCTAATTCTGAATTAATTTTTTTCTTTACCTCTGATTTGAAGCTGAGTAACCTTGGAGTTGGTATGAGACCTTGGAGGTGCAGTCAGGATTATCTCCTTCTGAGCTCTTTCTATCAGTTGTGTTAAAATGAACTATATTAGTAGTCATCTTCCTGGTTTCAATGTTGAGGGGTGCAGTGAAGTTGTGCTAAATACACTGCTGCGTATACTATGTACATCTATGCAGGCATCTATCAGTCTACCTGTCTATCTACACATAGATATATAAATCAAAAATATAAATCAGAAGGTAGGTAGATTTGCAAATAACATGCTTAAGAGCTTTCACACTTTCTCAAGCAACTTAGAAAAATGAAGGGTTATTTCATTTTTTAGACACTGTTATTCATATGAAGATAGTGTATGAATTACTAAAAAAATAAATTCTTGCCAACAGATTTGTTTTGAAAAGATGTTATTAATTTTAAGAAATGTTGTCTGCTTTGAAGAGATGAAGACTCCCAGAACAGAACTAAACCATAAAAATGACACTGGTAACGCCCGTCTCTCCAGCTCTTACTCTCAATATGGTCATTCCATATAAAAATGTGAAGCATTAAGTATTTAGACCCTTTCTGATAAATAAAACAATGACAGTTAAACCAAAAATTATCTTTGTTCATAGGTTCATAGTGATTATTATGCTAATGGCATAAGATTCTTTATAAGCCTAGCCAATAATAGCCAGTATATGACAGTATTATATTGCCACAGTGGTCAGGAAATCCTTCTACGTGGCACACCTCATCACAAAAGGTTTCTCATCCAGAAAAAAAGAGGTCATTGTTCTCCTCTACTCATCACTCATTAGACCCATTATAGAGTACAACACCCCTTTTGGTATGTACCTCACAAGACATCTACAACAACTGGAAAGGCCGCAGAAATACCTCCCAAAGAGTATTACTGGCCTCAAACATATGCCCTATGCAGACCGACTCAAAAAACTCCAGCTTTACTCCTTCACATATTGCCTACTCATAGTGGCGATCTCTGCCTAACACACAAAGCTATGTCAAACCCAGAGCTGTTGGATATGCTCCCACTTAAAGAAATCCCAATCCCTCCGAGCTACATGCTCTAGAGACCTAAACCTTATTACCACAATAAACAGAACATGCTGGAGGGATAGATTCCTGTCCCAGAGACTTCCCATACTCTGGAACAGACAACCTATCTATGTCAAACAGAGCTCCTCATTAGCACTCTTCAAGAAAAATCTTAATGATTGGATGGGAAATAGGAAATACACCCCGGGGATCACTTCTGTGGTTCTGCTTGACAGTGGCACAGGAAAATTATTTTCTTGGGTGACGAAAGCCAGGGTACATTTTTGGCTAGGCTTGTATAGGCCCTAGGGCCAATAGCCTAGTACCTACCTATGAACCTATTAGATCTAAATTCTCTAGATATAGGATGGGCTAGTATCAGGGTAGTGAATCTTTCAGTTTTGGAGCCCTGAGTCATTTTACAGACTACCTCTATCTATAAGGGACATATGCAGTACCCTGGGAGTGAATTTATGGTTCCCCATCCATTTATTCATTTTTTTTTTGAAGAGAGTGAGGGATAGCTTTGTTTTAAGAAGATGGGAAGTTTATTCCATAGATGAGGTGGCCTTTGGGATATGAATCTGTCTCTGCAGCAAGTTCTGTTAGAGTCACAAATAAGGTTTATGTCCATGGAACGTGTGCCCCCTCTATATTTTTTCTTGAGAATATGTAACATTTTCATCAAGGCTGTATAATAGAATGCCTTGTAATTCAGACATAAGTTCTCTCTCAATAAACAATATGAGATGGAGTAAAGGGATAGGGCTTTTAGTCAGTCTGCAAAAGATGTATGTCTTATGCTTTGTATTTTTAGTGAGAAACCTCTGGAGCTGCTCCAACTGATGTAAGTGCCTGGTTAGGTACATGCAGAAGGGAGCATTGTACTCAATTATGGGCCTGATGAGGGCCAAGCACAGTGGCACTATGACTTCCTTTGATCTTGATGCCATGTCTTTACTTATATGTTGCGCCACACAGAAGGATTTCCTCACTACTGTAGCTACCTGGTGGTCAAAGTTTAGGGTACTATCTGTGCTCCTAGGTCCCTCACCACTGGGTCTACTTTTAGGGGTGTGAAATCAATATTATAATTTGCAGGGATATCTTATTTACTGAAGGGCATGACTACACATTTTTAAACATTTAGTCTCAGATCATGGTTTTGGCACCGGTCGTTTGTCATTTTTAGGCCTGGTTGTAGGATGTCATCATAATTTGGGGATACAAAGATTGCTGCCAGTTTACAGTTGTCAGCAAACCTGGTGAGCCAGAGGCCCCCAAAATTGGCCTTCATTTCAGAGAAGTATATGTCAAACAGGGTACCAACACTGAGCCCTGGGGGACACAGCTAGTAACAGGTTTCTGCACCTACCCTCCTCTCACACTAGGAATGCATAGGACAGAAGTTATATAAGGGCCTGATAACGGCGCCATCTTTAAAACACATTAATACTTCTCTTCTGCAGTCATCTGTGAAGTGTGCTCGCTGTAATTAAAGTGTTTTTTTTAACAACTGTACTCTGGTATTACTGTATTCTGGAAAATTTTAGACATTTTGACTGAATTAAGAACTGTTTGCATGTAGGCAGGTTTTAGAATGTAATACTAGCTTTTTATTTGTTTTTGTTACCGACACTTGTTTGAAGTAACTGATTTTATGAAGGCAGCTGCTAGACTGTATTTTACAGGCTTTTTATTGATTTGTTTTTCTTACAGTAGGTTTTCTGCTTGATAAATGTTATATGCAAGAGTGCATTTTTTCTAGTTAGACTGCTTGGACTTAACTGGAAAACTACAAGTACTTTATTTAGAAATGGTTGTGGACTTGTACTGTGTATGAATATAGTAGAAACAGTTATTTACTGCATTCTAGTATAATTGCATTTCTATATTTTGGTACTCACTTTGTGACTGTTCTTTCTCCATGTAACTACCTACCTAACCTGTTCCTAACCCCCCTACTGTCTGCTCTCTGACTAGACTGTTAGCTGACTTCTGCTCTGGCTACCAACCCCCCCACCCGCAGCATACCTTTTCTGCCTGCTACTAACAATCTGTAATGTTCTATGCCTTGTAAACCTGTTGTCTCCTAATAACTTTTTGTTTTTCACCCTTACAGCTGTTTAAACATCTTGGGTTGCAGGTGCACCCCCCACCCTCCAAACTTGAATAAGTACTATTGCTGAAGTGCAATTCCAGTGAAAATATTACAAAGGCTTCTCTGCAAGCACGGCTTTTCTTCAAATTAAACGCAATGTATGTCTTAACTTTCAACATAAAGACTTAATGTTAATGCCTTTATATACTACGTTTTTTTGTTTAAAGCATGCACACTTGCAGAGGCCTGTCTAGCTTGCCCAGTTTTCCTAACTCCAATCCTGTAAGACCCCATTTCAGACTCTAGTTGATGACACACTGCTGGGTTCTGTACCTCTCTCTGAGTAGCAAGCAACATTTTAATTTTTTTATCTATGGCTTTTACATCCAACTGTACTTTTTTCCACAAATTTCATCTGTGACCAGTCAATATTAGACTATTTTTGTATGGCAATAGCTATCCACTTCCAAACTAAACTGCACTAACCCAGAATTAGTAACACCAGAAATAATTAACTTGTGCTAGTTTAGTTCCCCCTTGAACTGTACTGCCATTTACTTAACTGCAGTTCATCTATTCTCTTGGTACTCTCTCCATATCACTTACCTACAGTTTGAGTCAATTGATTGTTTGTTTTTGTTTGAATTGCCCATCTTCCAGAATCTGGTCGAGAGACCTGTCAATCACTCCCACAGGACTCCTCCTGCAATTAGTCCCTACCCTCCTCCCACACTAGGAATGCATAGGACAGAAGTTATATAAAGGCCTGTATTCTCTGTTATCTGATTGTTTTTCAGAACACAACCCCTCCTAAGAGCAGCTAAGAGGTCTCTGCCCACTTCACTCCCCACCCTGTCCCCAATTCTCACCTACCCCCAGTGGTCCTACCTTTATTAGAACAAACCCCTCCCATAATTTTTACCACCAACCACAACACTACTCCTAACTCTTAATCCACCATCTTCCCACTACTACCCCTCCTATTCTGCTAAAATGAATAAGCATACCATACTTATACTCTTTGCATACCCTCTCCTTACATATCTTACATCTTACCAAAACTCCATTATACCCCCACTCAACCACTTCCACTGTACAGCTATTCACTCCATCACTCATGACTCACCCTCACTCTGCTCCTCTCCCACCAACTCAAGAACCATCCCTATGCATCCCCCACATATTCTATCAACTAAAATACTAAAACTAAATGCATCCCTGCAAGTTAACAAAATAACCCTCCCACCACATCTGTTACCGACTGCACCCAATCATAAAGTTTCCCTAAAATGCAAACTCTTTCACAAACTGATACAACTAATAACCTCATGCATATCAAAACTTGCCCTCAGTGGAGACATCCACCCCAACCCTGGTCCCTCCATCTTCAACCCCACTTCTAATAATCAGACTAACAACCACATCTCCCAAATCCCAGCCAGTAGAAAACCAAATGACCTCCTTCTGCTACGCCTAAATATCAGAAGTATAGCCAACAAAGTCTACAAACTCCATGCCACCACAGACTTATACTCCCCAGATATAATCATCCTGACAAACACCTGGCTAAAACCTCACATTACCAGTGAGCAAATCCTCCCTAATGGTTACAACATACTAAGACTAGACCGACTAAACAAGAAAGGAGATGATATAGCTATAATATTTAAACAGCATCTAAACATCCATATTCTAAACTCATCAGCTCCCCAAATTGCCAATGAAGAAATAATATATACCAACCTGAAAATAAACTAAAATAAAACCATCAACATAATAGGATGCTACTTCCCACCTGGCCAAAATATCCCTACACTAGAAAACCTCCTCAGCTGGATTACCCACCCTCTCCCTCAAGAGACCACAATTTTAGGTGACTTCAATATTGATTGGCAATCCTGTTGCACCAACCATCCAACCCAGCATCTAAACCTTCATGGCTTCACCCAACTAGTCCAGTCACCAACCAGAATAAATAAAAACTCCAAAAAGCACACTACCCTGGATTGGAGACTAGTCAGCAAGATTCCCCAGTCCTATATAGCAGGCTGCCTATCAGATAGCCTCAGTGATCATTCCCCAACATTCCTACTCAAAAAACACCTATACCAAGTTAAACCTGTCATCTACCATCAAATACATAAAAAACTACACTTTAACCCAATCACATTCATCTCATCCCTCAAAGAATGTAACTGGCACCCTCTAAATTACCTCAGCCTAGATGACGCAGTCCAATTTTTCAATACTACCTTCCTAAGCTTCCTAAATAACCATGCCCCCATAAAACTTACGAGAACCAAAGCCCAGCCCACTCCATGGCTACAGAAAACCACTAGGTCAGAAAGGAAAAACCGAGCTAAAGCCTGGGAACACTGGCGCAAAACCAAAACCCGCTCAGCTAGACAGAAATTCCTAGAACTACGCAATAGAGTCAAAAAGCTAATAAAGGAGGACAAAATCCAATACTACCAGTCTGTCCTCAACTCCTCCCAACACAACCCCAAACAATTCTGGACCTCCATAAACTCCATCCTCCACCCAGGTAAAATCAATACCCCTACACCTAACATTCCTCACTCCTCAGACAATATTGCTACCTCATTCAACACACACTTCACACAAACCATACTATCACTAGGTAGACTACACAACCCCCCTCCTGTACACCCCACACCTTCACCCAATAATCTCCCCACACTCTTCTCATTTTCTCCCATTCCTACCTCCAACATAAGAAAACTCTTAACTAAACTTAAACCCACAAAATTAGCAGTAGGCAACCTCCCAAGTGAATTCCTACAAATTGCAGCTGACGCCCTAGCCTACCCAGTATCAAACTTGATTAACCGATCTCTGTCAGAATGCTACGTCCCTACGCTATGGAAAATATCACACATCATTCCCCTTCACAAAGGTGGCCCCTCCACAGAACTAACCAACTACCGCCCCATAGCGATTCTATCTCCACTCTCCAAAATACTAGAGAGATGTATTCACTCTCAGATCTCAGACTACCTCCTTACTAACAACCTCCTTTCTAATACTCAACATGGTTTCTGACCAAACCATAGCACCACCACTGCCTTACTCTCTTTTACTAACACTATCCTTCACCATAAAAACAATGGCAATCACTCCTCTGCTACTTTCCTAGACCTATCCAAAGCATTTGACATGGTCTCACACAAACATCTCCTCTCTGTACTCAATGACCTATCCTTTTCTCAATCAGTCGCCAACTAGTTTCAAAATTACCTGTCTGACCGCCAGCAATCTGTTGTATGGCAAAATGACATATTTCCCCAACTACCTGTCTCTATTGGTGTTCCCCAAAGATCCATCCTTGGACCCCTACTCTTCTCTATTTTCACCAATAATCTAGCCTCTGCCACCAAATAT
This sequence comes from Protopterus annectens, assembly GCF_019279795.1. Lineage (NCBI taxonomy): Eukaryota > Metazoa > Chordata > Ceratodontiformes > Protopteridae > Protopterus > Protopterus annectens. The sequence goes on from NC_056743.1 coordinate 1,120,016,843, forward strand.
GGCACACTCATAACAATATGCAGATGACTCAACCATCATCTGCTCAGCCCAGTCCCTACCTGAACTGCAAAAGGTCACACAGGATGTCTTTCCCTCTGTTGAAACTTGGCTGTCCGATGTCCAGTTAATACTCAACCCAAACAAAACTAAACTCCTCATCTTTGAACCCACCAAACATACTCAAAACAACTCTCACTTTAACATCACAGCAAAAGACAACACCACTATCCACCCAACAGATCACACCAAATTGCTAGGAGTTGAAATAGACAACAATCTCAAATTTGACATTCACATATCCATGACCATAAACAAAGTCCACCAAAAACTAGGAGCCTTATACAGAAATAAGCAACTCCTCACCATAGCAGCTAGGATTTCAGTTGCAAACTTGCACCTTACCTCCACCCTACTTTATGCCTCTACAATATATACCAACCTAAGGCAATGCGATCTAAATAAACTTGAGACCTGCTACAACAAAATTGTCAAATTCGCCACTGGGGCATCCTATCACAGTCACCACTTTCTCTCACTTACTGAACTAGGCTGGGTAGAACTCCCTCACCTCCTTCAATGGTATCAACTCGCTCTTGCCTACAAACTGGTTAACCATCCTGTAAAGGTCCCATCCCTCCAGTATCTACTCCAACCCTATCTCACCATCAGACCACTACGATCCAGCAACAAAAATCAATTACAGGTTACTAGAGCCAACAACACTGCTGGAGAAGCACTATTCTCCAGCGCTATAGCCAAATTATGGAACCCCCCCCCCACAATAACCTCTCTACCATCATGCACCCACTTCAAAGCATTACTTAAATCACACCTAAAAACATGCTGGCTATGCCCTTTTAACTCTCCCCTCTAACTTCTCCCACTCCATCTACCCTCTACCTCTCTTCCACCCCACAAACTACCTTTGATTACAGCAAGCTCTGATACTTCCATGCCTATCTACTTATTATATGGCAGTAACTTCTTATTGTAACAATTGTTAATATCTGCTATGACTTTGTGGATAGAACAGATGCTAGTTATCTACTGAATGTACTATGTTCTTCACCTGTAACTTTGTAATATTTTAATTGCTAGGATTTTTCATCTGTAACTATGTCTGTAATATTTTAATTTGTGGAGCTTTTCTCCCCGGGCCTCCACTGAAAATGGACCTGAGTCCAGTCGGACATTCCCAGTCAACAAATGTAAATAAATAAATTATCAGAGGTGGATTCACCTATCCAGACATGTGATAGTCAGTGAGCCAGTTTGCTATACATCTGATGATGTAGGGGTTTATACCTAACTCAGTAAGTTTCTCTATGATCTCCAAGTGAGGGATTGTGTTGAAAGCTTTGGCAAGTTCTAAATAATTGGCATGTACCATTTTACCCTTATTTATGGTCCTGATGACCTTCTGGAAGAAGTCTACCAGACTGAGCAGGCAAGACCTCCCTTTGACAAAGACAAATTGGGTCTGGTCCAGTGTTTGGTGAGTTCCTATGTCATTACTGATCAGGTCCAGGATAATTCTCTTTATAGTCTTGCAGGTAAGACTGGTCAAGCTTATGGGTCTGTAGTTCCCTGGGTCAGTTGATGGGCCTCCCTTGTGCAGAAGGATTACTGTTGCAGTTCTCCATTCCTCTGATACAAAGACCGTCTGAAGGCTGTGGTTAAACAGGAGTTTTAGTTGTCCTGATACATTCTGATTTAAGCTACTTAAGAAGCCTCCTGGAATGTTGTTGGGACCCATGGAGGCTATGTTTTTGGCTTTTTTGAGCACATTAAGGACCTGTTCCCTTGTAATGACCAGTAGGTGGATGGTTGCAGATATTTCTTTGGGTGTGATAGGAGATGATGGGGGTAGAAGTTTGAACTGAACTTGTCAGCCAGCAGGTTTGTTATAGTTTCAGGCTGGGTGTAAATGGGCACATTGCTGAGCGTTTTCCCCTGAGGTTACAAACATAATTAAAAAAAGCCTTATGGTTATCTGTCACCCAGGAGGCTATCTTTGCCTCACAGTTTGCTTTGACAGATTTGACCAGCTCTCTAATTTGTCACTTTACACAGGTGAGAGTCCCTTCTTTGCTTTGGAGAGGATTTTTCCCATTGTTGAATAGCCTATTTATGCTAGGGGTCCACCAGGGTGATTTATTTATGCCAGTAATGATAAGTTTGACTCAGACAGGTACTGCCTCCTGTATGCAGCTATAAATATGGTTATACAGTGCTTTTGTGTACTGCTCAGAGTAGAGCTCAGTGTTATCTGGGTTCAGAGGGGCTTGGAAGTTTAATAAGCTGACACTTAGTTTGAGGTAATTGGCCTTAGCAAAGTTCTTAACAGGCTTGAAGTTTGATGGGTGTTCTAGGCTAGTTTTTATACTCAGAGAAATCATTTTGTGGTCAGATCTTACCAAGGAGGAGTTAATACATGGGAGGGAGCAGCATCCCCCATGTCCATTAGTACTTGGTCTAGGATATTTGTACCTCTACTCGGGGAGCTAGCTTGTTACTCCAGGGTGTTTGCATTGACGAAGTCCAAAACCTCTGAGCAAGTGAATTATGGGTCGTAAAACCCTCCCAGTTTATGGAGGGGTAGTGGAAGTCACCCATAAATGGGTGTTACGCTGACTGTTAAGAGATTCCAGTAGGTTTAGGTAGGAGGTGTGGTTTTCCAGACTCATGTTAGGGGATCTGCAGATAGCAAGGATATGATAGGGGTGATAGGGTTTTGCAACTATGGTTAGTTGGGAATAGCAGCTCAAGTGATTCATTTTGCTGGACCAGTCTAGCAGTGTACTTTTCCTTTATGAACACTGAGACACCTCCTCCCTTTGTTTTATGCTGAGCTGAGGTGGATCAAAATGTGTAAAAAGCTGTCAGTAAAGCTAGAGATAACGGAAAATTAATTTCTTCCTTATTTCTAGACTTTTCTAAAGCTTCAAACAGTTTGACACAGCAAACTTTTACTTCAAATGTCCTTATTAGGTCTTTCTCAGACCACCCTTCTGTGGTTCAAAAACTACCTGTCCAATAGGTATCAGTCAGTAACATGGCACTCCAAGCTCTCTCCTTACTTCCCAGTCACCACCAGTATACCACAAGGCTCTGTCCTTGGTCCCCTCCTCTTCAACATTTTCACCAACACTCTCTATACATACACACAACAGGCCACCCTAATACAATACACAGATAATTCCACTCTCATTTGCACATCTGACAACATATTACACCTCAAAAAAAAAAAAAATACCCAGGAAGCTTTAACAACCACTGAAATATGGCTTCATAACTCACAACTCGTGCTCAACCCACAAAACACCAAACTATTACTTTTTTCCCCAGATCCCTTTGTCACGAAAATAAATCAATAAATAAACTCCTCTCTCTTGATAATACAACCACTGAAGTCACTTCTCATAGCAAATTATTAGGTGTGATAGTGGATGATAATCTTACATTTGACCTGCATATTCAAAATTGCATAAGAAAAACTCATCAAAAACTAGGCTGCTTTACTAAGCCAAAAACTTTCTCACGGATGTAACTAAAACCGTACTTGTCACTACTTATCTCCTCCCCACACTTCTTTACAGTACCCCCATCCTCACTAGCCTCCAGGATTCACAAAAATTAAAACTTGAATGATGCTGTAACATAGTTGCTAAATTTGCAGCAAGTACCCCTTTCAGAACCCACCCCTGTATACACTAAAACCATAACTTGGTTAGATATGCCTCATCAACAAACATATACACAGCTTCTTATCACCTATAAAATTACCCATCATCCATCTGCCTGTCCAGCACTAAAAAACATTCTACACAACTATGTCCCTAGATGGTCATTGTGATCCAATGATCAAACACTCCTGTCTGTCTACAAACCTAGCAAATCTGCTGGGCATTGTCTGTACTCACAAAAGATTGCAAAGGCCTAGAACTCCTTACCTGTATCCATCAGGTCAATACCCCATCTTTCAAAACTACTCTAAAAGACTTCCTAGCGCAAATCTGTCTCTGTTCTTGCTTAAATCCAGGATAAACGATATCCCTAAATGTGAACCCTATAACTCCTTTCTCTCCCTTCTTCACTTACTTCCTTACTTGTATCAGATTGCCTTCTCTAACTTTCTCTCTAAATATACCATAAGCCTATTTTTCCCTCACTTCATATTGCAATTCTTGTTTGTATAAGACTAACTTACATTTAATTTCTCTACAAACTGTATAAAATGACTCTAAATATTAAATGATTGTCATACACCTGGTATCAATTCTTAACCAATGTTTTTATAATCTGTCTAATTTGTTACAATTATTTAAACTGCAGATGTTTTTGTTTTATTTTTGAAGATTGTAAAATTATTGTTCTTAAAATGTTTTTTAATATTTTGGAGCATTTCTCTTTGTGCCTTTGCTGAAAATGGCTTCTATCTAGTCGGACTTTCCCTGTAATCAAATGTCAATAAATACACATGCATATGCTGTCACTGTCCCTGACAAGTGAGGCTCAAGAAAACAGACACAGAAACAACACACACACATTGTATGATTACACACTGGCAAATTGGAAGAATGCCAATTTACTTATGGTATGTTGGAGGAAACCAAGGCACAAAGCTAATATTCAGACAGAGAGGGCATGCAGACCAGGGGAACACAGACACACACAGACACACACACACACACACACACACACACACACACACACACACACACACAATCGCAACTAAATACACAGAAAACCAAATGCTGCAAGATGAAAGTACTGCTTGATGTGCACTGTGACAATGAAAATTTAGTTTCACATAAATCCTGTGCAGAGCGCAAGAGAGAGACACATTACAGTGATGGAAAGTAAAAGAAATATAGAAAACTTGCTTCTTTTAGATACACTGCAGCATCCCCACACAGTCATTTCCATCTACAGGGGGTCCTTGAAACCATCAGTTACAGCAACTTGGTAGATTGTGCACACCTTAGATGACTGACCGTGTTAAAAAGGCCACAGTAAAGTATTCTATCTTGCATCGAGCAAATGTATGCTAGCTCTGCAGAACATGATTAAAGGCTGTTTAATTTAATCCATACAGCTGGGCCAGTCATTTTCATCCACAAGCAGCCCCATACTCAGCAATTAATGCCATGTTGCTGACTGTGAACACTTCAAATGCATGAGCATAATAAAACCAACGGCATGCAAAGAAAAGGGTAGATAAGTAAACCAGTCCAACGTGCTTCTTATAATACACATTAGTCCTGCAAAGTTAGAATGTTGGCACTTTAATATGAACAAATTACAACAAGATCAGTCACTGTAATATGTAACCAGTCCCTGCTCCAAGGAATTATAGCCACTTTGTTGACTGTACACACCTTATATGCCTGACTGCAATGAACAAATAATAGCCACGATATTGTATGCAAATATTATGGTTACAGTGAAGCATTCCAATTTACTTCATACAAATGAACAATAGTCCCGCAAAGTCAGGTAAATGACTGCTTAACCTGAGCAAATATCAGAAGGGCTAGTCACATTCATCCACAGACAGTCCCCTATATCCAGCAGTTCTGGCCACTTTGTTGACTGTGTGTACCCATTTGTTTGATCATGATTGTTCAGGTATGACAGACAAGAAAAAGATCAAAATGGAGTGGCAAGTTACATAAAGGAAGACATCAGATGTGAACTGACAGATGAGAAAGAGCACCGACCCAAAAACAGTACAGGGGAGCAGGCAGGGCTAGAACCTGGGCAAAGTGATCTGGTAGATAATGTTGTTGGAGGACAGCTGTGGATCAATATCCTGAAATAACAGGTAAGGAGGATATGATACTGGCTAAGAGAATAAAGATATGGTGTAGGATGAAGATGTTAGTAGTCATGAGGAAATCTGAATCTTCCAGAAGTAGGCTGGGGGATACTCAGCTTCAGGGTTGGTAGACAAGGAGTGGGACTTGACTGAGGTCTTGTTGCATTTAACCAACTGATGCCGGAATGTGGTCCTAGCTAAGAGTGGTAGTTATGGATGTCCAGGTGAAGGCACTGTTAGCAGTGATAATACCACTATGTGGTTTAGAGTTAGGGGAGGGGTAAAAATACAAAGACAAAGATGATAGTCTGAAACTTTAAAAGAGTGGTTTAGGCTGGGAGAGAGTGATGATCGTGGATGAGTTAGATGAATGGGAGTCAACAAGCTATGGGAGTGGGTCAGGAATGGAGTACTCAGTTTTATGGATAAGTGCGTGAGGAATAGGCAAAAAGGAAAACAGAGGAAAAGGCTGATGTGGCTACAAAGCTATGTGACACTAGCAATGAGAGAAAAGATAGGCCCAATAAGAGATGGAAAGAAGGCAGGGGGGAGATGTAGTACACAGTATGATACCTAAACCACAACTCTGACAACACCTGTGAGAGTGTTACTGATGACAATGACAGGGAAAGGGTCTGGGGATGTTGATTGCACATCTAGACTGGACAATCAGAAGTGAAGGAAGAGAGAAGTGGTAGCAGCAAATATAATAATGTGATGGATCCTCGGGGTGGCAGTGGGGGGAGCAAAAAGCAAAGAGGTAATATTGCCCTTCTACATGGCCACAGAAGGAATATAGCATCAGGTCTTTGTGCACTTCTGAAGGCCATACAGGGAGAGGGATATCAGGCTGCTGGAATGAGTCTAGAGAAAAGCAACCGGAAAGATCATGGGACTGAGGGGAAGGGTATGATCAAAAACTAGAGGAGCTAGATCTGTTGTTATATGTTCATTGGTGCTTAGTGGGTTACTGATCTGGGAGAATCTTAAGAAACCTAGTCTTACATTCCCATGGCAGCTTTTATCCCTTATATTTTGCATACAAATAACCCAGAGATGGGACAAACAAGGATATGGATATGTTAGGACAGCGGTCCCAAACCACTGGGCTGCGGACCGGTACCAGGTCGTGAATCATTTGGTACCTGGTTGCCAGGCATGGAGTGAATCAAAAAAGTGAATGTGTCTAGGTATGTGTATGAGTTTGTTTATGTGTCTGTCTGCATGTGTGAGTGAATGCATGCATGAAAGCAGAATGTATGCATGTGTGAAAGAAGACACTGTGTATGTGTGTATGAGAGAGTGAACAGTGAGATCAATCAAGCCGTTATTTTACACTCGCTAAGCAGCGCTTTTGCTGTTTAGCAAGTGTAAAATAAAAGTCAAGGAAACCAAAAAAGTGTGTGTGTGTGTGTGTATGTGTGCATGTGTGTGTATGTTTCTGTCTGTGTGTGTGAGTGAATGCATGCATGAAAGCAAACGAGACTGTGTGTGTGTGTGTGTGTGTGTGTGTGTGTGTGTGTGTGTGTGTGTGTGTAGGTTTCTGTCTGTATGTGTGAGTGAATGCATGCATGAAAGCAAATGTGACTGTGCGCGTGTGTGTGTGTGTGTGTGTGTGTGTGTGTGTGTGAAAGAGTGAGGATGATCCCTGGCAGCAGCAGCAGCAATGAGGTTTGCGTACCTCTCGACCAAACCTCTCAACTTCTAGCACAATAAATTTGGACAGAGGCACAAATAATAGGGACAGATTTTAAATATTGCTCTTATAAACTTAGAAAGTCAATAAAGTTGCCATTAGGTTGCACCTCTCAATCACAGAAGAGAAATGTTATGCTGTTAAGCAGAATGTAAACCTTTTTTTTTTTGGTAATTATTGCCAATTGTCTTTTTATTGTACTGTGGAGCTTTACTCCCCGGGTCTCGGCTGAAAATGGACTTCTAGTTCAGTTGGATCTCCCTGCTAAACAACTGTCAAATAAAAATAAAGATTATGCACTTTATTATGTTTTATTATGCACTCGCGATAGCCGATCTGTGAAAAATTGTCTTACATGAAACTGGTCCTTGGTGCAAAAAAAGGTTGGAGACCGCTGTGTTAGGACATCTACATGCTTTCTGTAGCCATGAGGAACAAGGGTGCTAAACCCTCTTTTATTTTTGAGTTGGATGTGTTTACTGCACCTCACCCCCTTTTATTCACTCCATTTACTAGAGATCAAAGGAAGAAGTGTAGACAGGAGGTTGGTGAATAAGGTCATGCCAGAGATACGTGGTACAGAGAAGAAGGAAGGAGGGGCCACTGGTAATAAATTCTGAGGACTAACTATTCCATTGACTTCTGATGGTATTTGTTCATGTAGAGTGCTATGGACCTATGCAATGGATTATAAAATTAGGCAGGGGAGAGTGAATCCACAAAATAATCAAGACAGCATGGGGCAGGTGGAGAATGGGTGATGGGGGAGTGTAGGGATGAAGCAGATGTTGGACGTTAAATGTACCTAAAGGGCAGACTAGATAAGTTTACAGTATCTTTCTTTATAGAGCTATAAAATCAAGGTTGTGGCTGCCTGCAAAAGGACCACTGCTTCTTTTTGTTAAATCAAACAATACAACTTACTGCGACCTGCACGGCAACTGAAAGTAAAACAAACTTTAAAAAAAATTTTTAAAATCTGTTTATTCAATGACACTACACAGGTAAGTGTTTTCGCACTGAACTAACAAATGCTTCATCAGACAAGTAAAACGTCACACACAGCTTGTGCCAATAGCTACGCCAACCTTGTATTAACATATTGGGAACAGACTAAGGTCCTTAAAGATAATATATATATATATATATATATATATATATATATATACATATATATATATATATATATATATATATATATATATATATTTATTTATTTATATGTACAACATGTCATTCACTATAAACGTTTTGTTGATGACATTTTCTTTGCTTTGGGAGGGTAGTATTGAACTACTCAATCATGTTATTTCTTTTTTGCAAAGGTCAATGGACTTTTTAGTAGTAAGATCTCCTTAGAATTCATCAATTTTTTGGACATTACTGTCCATATTAACAATTTGGGCAAGTTTAATACAAAAATATATAATAAGCCATGTAAATAAAATTCAGTGTTGCACAAGAACAGCATGCATTCCAGATATATCCCCAAGAATGTCCTGAGGGGACAGTGTCTTAGGGTCATGCGTTTACACACCATTGAGACCTTGTTGGAACATGCATTGAAGGAGTTTAAGACAGATTTTTTTTTAAATGTGGGTATACTGAGACAGAGATAGATGCCTTTGTACAGAGAGTCAGATCAGAAAGAGGAAGTATAGCTAGACCATACTCTTCTGTTTTTACTGCTCCTGCAATGGCCCCTGGTCCTGTATCTGGAAATAATAGAACCACTAGATGTGTTTTGACATATTCTAATGACATTTATATAATTAAATACATCCTTAAAAAGAACTGGGATACTATATGGAGCTGTCCTGATCTTGCTGACATAGCAGACAACGGACTGCAGTTTAATTTTTGTAATGGCACCTCTCTGAAAAGACAGCTCTGCTATAGGAATAATATAGACTGTGTTAATCTGTCTAATTCTTCACACTCTGGTACTTTTCCATGTAGGAACTGCAGAGCACGCCATTATATATATTCTGACCATACTTTTGAGCACCCGATATTGAAGCATAGCATACATTTTTCTTTTTACGCTGACTGTAGAACTGTCAATGTGATTTACTATGCATTTTGCCAAGAATGTTTTGCCTTTTATATAGGTAAAACCAACCGGTGTTTCTAAGATAGGATCTTCGAACATTCAGGTGAGATCAGGAATGTGAGAGATACTAATGCACTTGCTGTACATGTCCAGAAGTCAGGGATACACTAATGTTCAAGATTTTTGCCTTGGAGATTGTTAAGCTAGGTGTTAGAGGGGGAAATGTTAAGAGCATCACTGAAGCTAGAGAACAGAGTTGGATACTTGAGCTATTATCCTTTAAACCACCAGTTCTAAACAACTCCATGTCCCTGAAACCAGTCCTTAAAGTGCACCCTCTCTTACACTGATTTGCATCAGGGTTTAGAGAATATGTATATGAAATTTTTTTTATGTTTTATTTTTATTTTTCATTTTTTATTATTGTTATTATATAGTTTATAGAGGGAAGTGTAATAGTTTTAGATTAGTTTTTGTCCTGTGCTGTTTGCATGAATTCTATGAACTCTATGAATAAGAGTACAATGTGTGCTCTATAGTGCTGCTGTTTGAACTACAGCATTATAGTTTTTTGTGATGTCATTGTTAAGAGATGTGTTTTGTATCAGCGCTTGCTGATGAGGTGGTGAAGATCCTAAGTAATTTATTGCATCTCTGTTCTTATTTGTCGGTTTGAATATGTATTAATGAGCTGGGTAGTGATGTTTTTGTATTTAGGAGACTCTTTGAAGTTTTTACTTGTTTGATGAAGTATTTGTAAATTCAATGCGAAAGTGCTTACTTGTGTAATGTCGTTGAATAAATGGATTTTTTTAAAAGTTTGTTTTATTTTCAGTTGCTGTGCAAGTCACAGTAAGTTGTATTGTTTGATTTTTTTTTTTGCTTTTTTACGTGTGACTGTACCTGACAGGTTATATTTTTATTTCCGTTTCTTCTTTTTGTTAAAGCCTACATTAAAACATATAAAATGTCCAAAGAGTGGAAGTATTTAATTCAAAGCACTGTTTTAATTCAACATTTTAATCTAAAAATATTTTACTGCAAAACAATCTTACAAGAATTTGCTTAAGTTGTAGCCTTGGGTAACTAGCACTCTTTATCACACCTTTTGAATCTCTGTGTTATTTAATGCAGACTATCTTGGAGCTTGTTACTTGGAATTTACTCCAGCAAGAGTTTTTTTTTTCGTCCTGTCTGGGGTTGACAAAAGGGTGATCTGACTTCCCCTAAGGTACAGTCTGCTCACCAGATAAATGTACTGGATCATGTTTCTCTTCTGGATAACACTATTTCCCTGTGCGGTTTGTTCCAGGTGCTAAACTTAAATCCTGCTGGTGGAGTTTGCCTTCATGAGGGTTTGGCAGGTCAGATAAAGTAACTTTGCCTAGGATGTTTAGAGAAGACTAAACAAAGACAAATCCCTCCTCCCATGAGGCCTTAATAATATATGCACACGTGGAAGCTATTATGGATCCAAATGTTTTTCCCCTTACCAGTTTGTTTACAATAATATCTAACAGATTAACAATTAAATTAACATCTGAAACTCTAATCAAATCTGGCTGTGCTAAAGAAATCATGAACATATCAACACACACATTCTAGGGTATAACATTACACAGAGAAACCAAACCGCCACCAGGGTAACAGAGTGTTTTCACAGATGAAAATGTACCTAATTTGATTAGAAAGTCCTCTCTGTCACATGTAACCATTAATAAACGAGGTAGCTACTTACATATCCTTTTTCCCCATACTGTTACGGTCAAATGACAGAAACAGCTTATTCATAGTACAGCCTTCTCTAGAAATATGATATATTATGGCTAATTTATTGATATTTACTTGTGTTATGGAACTGAAGTATGTAATATCTGTTGGAGGTTTACCAATAACTCAAAAGCAAATCATCATTTTTGAAATTCAAGGTTAAATGTGAGCTCAGAAGATTCATTTTTAGATGGGAATGTTTGTAGAAGTCAGGGTGACACCAAAAACCAAGAATAAGGTGAGGAGTAATTATTATTTGCGTTACCAAAGTGTCCATCCTATGTATATGAAACAAAATACAGTAAAAGTGCAGGTGTCTGTTATTCATGTCTCACTCTGGAAGATCTGCGGTTTGCAGAAAAGGCTGAAAAACTTTTCTCTCTTTTTCTGTTTTTTTTTTTTCTTTCAAGAGAGGTTATCTGTTGAAGGTCACTAATAAAATGCTGGCAGTAATAACTGTAATGACAGAGAGAACCGTGAAATGTGCCCTGCCAGAAAAGTGGGTCTACTTAAGAGAAAAGGAAATAACAGCAGCATGTTTTTACTGGTGGTGGATATATTTTACATGGCAGAATCTCATGAAATTATGGAAGCTGTTACAGAGAGATTTGAACATAATTTTAGGAAATGAGGGTCTCTCTAAAGTGTTGGGTTCCAAATATTTTTATAAAAAAAGATGGTAAAAAATCTTAAAGATTATTTTGAGATGGAGATCAGAACTATCCAAGAAACAAGATACATATGTTTGTTGAGGTTATACATCACACAAACATATATGTAGGTCTAGGACTATTCACTGAAAGCACATTTCACTGAAAGTCAAATGACTGTGCACAAATCACTGAAAGCTCAATTCACTGAAAGTTATATATGGCCTTTTCCCCACTGTAGTGTGACCCTGGAGTTAGTATATATAGTAAAGGGGGTGTGGGGGGCACCATCCCACCTATTTTAAATATTTTGAACTATATACATGGATACTTGCAATTCCAATAAATTACTCTTTTCCGAACATAATATATACCCAAAGTATGTGGGAAGCTATGTCCCCACACCCCCCTTACTGTATATACTAACTCCAGGGTCGCACTACAGTGGGGAAAAGGCCATATATAACTTTCAGTGAATTGTGCACAGACATCTGCGTTTCAGTGAAATGTGCTTTCAGTGAATAGTCCTAGACCCATATATATATATATATATATATATATATATATATATATATATATATATATATATATATATATATATATATATATACACACCTCACTGTCCTTCTGTTGATAACTCAGCCACACTGAGGGAACAGCTGAAATGCACATCTACTTATAACATATATTTGGTACTGTGCAGAAGCTACACAGGGTTTTATATAGGACTGACCACCCTGAATTTGAATATTTGGATTTTTAAACATAAAATAACCATCAGAAATAGAGACGTCAGCTGTGGACCTACGTAAATAGTTATTTGTTTGTTTCATAACTGATTTGGTTATTGTTTTAAAACCAAATTAAAAAAAAAAAGAAATAGAGACGGAAAGAATGAACTTAAACAAAAGCACAATGAGATATGTTTGGTATTCAACACATTTTCATGTAGTCGTGTTTGTCATGGGGCAGAACGATGGCAGGGACAGAGACACATTACAGGTGTACTGGCAAATGCATTTTAACATCCCAAATTGAGCAGGGTCAAATGATAGCCATAGCTTCAAATGCATTCTTTAAACAACAAATTTACAATGTTAACTGTTTTGTAGCAGGTTTTTAGCAGCTAATTAGTATTTTGAGTCTAGTGAGTTTTTATTCTACATTTTAGATAAATGTATTATTTATTTCTGCATTCCTCACCAGTGCCTGCTTTTTTAGCAAGTTGTAACAGTATTTACTGTCTAATGAATGTTTTTTCTTATTTATTATTGTGAGACATATTACTGCCCATTTAAAGTTGATTGACTGCTTCATTTACTGAAGTAGTTTTGTTCATTAGTCAAAAATGAAAGCACTAACCTTTTAATGAATGTTTTTTTTTGACTTCCGTTTATTTATTTTTTTTACTGTTTTCAGATTGCTACCTGTTTTAATGCAAAATGCAGTATGAATGAATAAGAAGCAAGAGAATGCCCAGGAACTGCTTAATGCACCTGTAGTGTTAGATTGGCAAATCACATATCGTTATATGAATATTTTGCTTATATTACTACAGCCATCTATTCACCCATCTAATGAGAAAATTTGAAGTTTGCAGCTTCTGTTAGGGGTACGTAAACATTTTGTTGCAAAATCCAGATATGCATGTTCCTGACCCAGAAATTATTACAGTATCATAGGATCATATGAAGTTACTAGGCTAATGGCCCTAGAGCCCTTACAAGCCTAGCTAAATTCTAGCCTTATTTCCATGATTGGCACCTAATGCCCGTGTCCAAGAGGGACAGAGGTGGAACCCCTCCCCAGGGTGAATTTAGGGTTACCCATCCAATCATCCAGATTGCTTTTGAAGAGGGCCAATGAGATGCTCTGTTAAACATGAAGTAGGAGTCTGTTCCAAAGGTGTGGTAACCTCTGGGAGAGGAATCTGCCCCTCCAGCAGGTTCTATTAATGTCACATACCAGGTTAAGGTCTTTAGAGCAAGTAACCTGTGTATCATCTGACTTGCAGATATGTAGCATTCCCAATAAAGCAGGGTCAGAGATTGCCTCTGAGTCTGTATGAAACAGAATAAAGTGACAGTGATTTCAGACTTTCCACAAAGGAAATATGCTGAAGACCTTGTATTTTCCTTGTGTAGAAACTTTGTGGTTTCTCCAATTGCAACAGGTGCTTGGAAAGGTACACACCAAAAGGGGCATTGTACTCAATTATTGGCCTGATGAAGGAAGAGTACAGGAAGGGTATAACTTCTTTTTTTCTGGAGACAATGCCCTTACTTATGAGATGAGCAATACAGAATGCCCTTTTTACCACTGTGGAGATATGGTGATCAAAGGTAAGACTGCTGTCAACCTGTGTGCCCAGGTCTCTGACCACTAATTGCATATTTAGGATGTTGCTATTGATGTGGTAGTTAGCAGGAACATTGCTCTTAGTGAAAGGGATGATAATACATTTTTTTTTGCATTGAGTTTAAGGCCATGACTTTGGCACCAATCATTTATTTGTGTAAGACCCTCTTGCAGGATGTTGACTTCATTTTGAGATTCTATGACAGCTCCCAGTTCGCAGTCATCAGAAAAATTTGTCAGCCACAGACCTTTAGTTTTTGCTTGTACTTCAGAAAAATAAATTCCAAACAGTAGAGGTCCCAGGACTGATTCTCATGGAACACCACTGGTTACAGGTTTGCTGTTGGAGGTGGATTCCCCTATTTTGACTGTGTTCTATCAGTGAGCCAGTTAGAGACCCATCTAATGATATAAGGGTTGATACCTAGGTGGGTGAGTTTGTCAATGATGCCTGAGTGGGGGATAGTGTCAAATGCCTTGGCCAAGTCTGGGTAGGCTGCATGCAAAGACTTCACCTCGTCTAGGGCCTTGGTGACTGTCTCAAGGAAGTCCACCAGGTTTAACAGGCATGATCTCCCTTTGACAAATTCATACTGAGTAGGGTCAAGTGTTTGGAGATTACCTATATCTTTGTTGATAAGGTCCAGGATGATTTGCTCCATGGCCTTGCAGATAAGGCTAGTCAGGCTAATAGGTCTATAGTTCCTGGGGTCAGTGGAAGCACCACATTTGTGCAAGGGAATAACGGTGGTCATTTTCTATTCAGCTGGGATGAAGCCAGTGCTTAGACTATGATTGAAAAGAGTACCCAGTGGTGTTGCCAATTCTTCTTGGAGCCCATGTAGGATGCAGCCAGGGATGTTATCAGGTCCCATAGATGCTGTTTTTGGCTTTAGAGAGGGCATTTACACCCTGCTCTTTAGAGATACAAGGTAGGGGGCAGGTGTTAGGGATGTCATGGGGCACGTGTGGTGGGGACAGGGTGTGAAGTTTTCACAGAACCTGTCAGGGTACCTATGTCCATAGGCTCAGTATATGTGGTATCATTAACTACCAGTTCAGCACAGATCTGGGCCTTTCCTTTTAGGTTACAGGTGTAACCAAATGCCTTAGTTGTCTTTAGTTGAGGAAGCTAATTTGGATTTGTAGTTTGCTTTGGAGGATTTCACAAGAAGTCTTATTTGCTTGTTTAAGCTGAAGAGGGAGTGTTTCCAGTTTAGGGCTCACTTCCTCTTACTCTTAGACAGTAATTTCTTCCTGTTATTGTAAAGCCTGTTAATGGCAGTATTCCACCAGGCTGGTTTGCTCTTCCTTGAGGAGCTTGTTTTGGTCCTATCAGGTATGCCCGAGTCAATGCAGTTACTCAAGTGTTTGTATAAAGCACCGTTTCAGAACTCAGCATAGGTACCAATTCCATCTGAGGGGGGGGGGAGTACAGTGAAGCTATTTATCCCATCCAGTAAGAGGTTATAATCTGCTTTGGAGAAATTTTTTAGTTTAGTTGCTGCTAGGGGTGGGTCAGGTGTGATAGCTACTTTGAATGAGACTGATATCACCAGGGAAAACCTCACAGTGGGGGTGCTACAGTGGTCCCCCATATTGGTAAGCAGCAGATCCAGGATATTACACCCCTTGTGGGGGTGTCAACCAGCTGGTCCAGGGCATTGGAGTTAATGAAGTGAAGGAACCTTTGGGCAAGTGAATTTGAGCACGAGTAACTTACCCAGTCAATGGATGGATAGTTAAAGTCGTCCAAAACCATGGTGATCAGATGTATCTTGATAGACTCAAGTAAATCCAAATAGGCAGAGCGGGTGTCCTGATTCATGGAGGTGGTCCTGTAGCTGGCAAAGACTTGAACAGGTGTCCTACCAACAGTTAATTGCACCTGAAGTATCTCCAGGGAATCATACTATTTAACCAATCCGAAGGTGTATTTATCTTGAATATTGATACACCACCTCCTTTAGATTTCATACCTTAGTTTGTGGTCTGAAAGTGTGGAAGGAGGTGTAACCCGGTATGGCTGGGGTGTTCTCCACAGCCTTGAACCAGGTCTCCGTGACTGCACAAATGTCTGTGTCTTCCAAGCTGAAGACTGCTTCCGGTGAGTGCAGTTTCATGTTAAAACTCCTTGCATTTAGCAGCACAACCTTGAGGTTGCTTTTAGATGGAGTTTTTAAGTCGTGAATTTTCTTTTTGAGACACTGCCTAAAAAGGGCACTATAGGGTGGGAAGAGCCTTATCCAGTAGATGAAATCCTGGGGGTGAGAGATGAAGACCTTCTCTGGCAAAACATCGAGGTCTGTTGATCATGTCATCCCAGGCTTACAGATACTGGATCCCCTTAGAATGACACCAGAAACTAAGCCAATTATTGAAGTTAATCATTTTCTGTTTGTAGTGAGCCATTATCCTAGCTGAAGATAAAATGCTGGTTAAGGCTATGGACATACCTGCCTGAGCCACACAATCCGAGAGCTAAGTCATGTCTCTCTTCATATAGTTCAGAGAGGTATGTCTCAAGTCATTCACACCAACATGGACTATGACGGAGTCATAACAGTACCGGTTGTTGACAGACTTGAGTACATGCGTGATATGCCAGATTCTAGCACCTGACAGACAGCTGACCATGACCTTTAACTTATCCAACCTGGTGAGAGGGACATCTATGTCTCTTGATGGAATTACCTATGACTAATATGTTTGGTTTTGTGGTTTGTCTTAAGGGCTCAACAGGTGAGACACTGGTATGTGAACTATTATATATATTGTTTTCTGCAGAGAAAGTATTGTGTAGCATGGTTATGCTTGTGCATGGGAGGTCTCTGGTGTTTAAGTATGTTTCTGGTGAGGACCTCCTCATATGTAGGTATGTGTGATATGTGTTTGGGTGGAGTAGAAGGTGAGGTGTGCATGCTGACAACCTGCTCATTGTCATATGTACTGACTGGTGTGTGAGAGAGCATGGATTCAGGGTTCTTAATATAGTTGCATCTTTCACATGTTGAGTTTGTGTGGACTAAGAGTAGAGGGTTGTTGCTGAACATGAGGCAGTTGCTACACTGCCTCAGGATGCCCATGTTGACCAAGGTGGTTGGAAAAACTGTGGGAAATTGTCTGCCCATACTGTTAGGTAAATTTATATGGTCAGGAAAAGACATCACACTTAGGAAGGGCTAGTAGGTGAAAGGTGTGTTAGTACCTCTGAGCCTAAGCTTAGTTTTCCACCTGACAGTAGAGCAGGGCAGCAAAAAACCTCTGGAGGACCACAATCAAAGCGCTAAGGGAAAATTTAACAAGCAAAATGTGTGTGTCTATAACCACCAAGGGTAATCACTGCAATGTGGCAGTGAGTGATGGTACACTACATGCAATGAAGTGCAAACAAGGGGCTGAAATAAAACAAGAAATAACCCTTTTAACTCAAGCTAGCCAGTAAGGATACTCCTTCTCTGAGATCTAGTCCAACCACCTCAAATTAGATGGGACCCAGACAGCACTCTCCTCCCACAAGGGTGCAGAAGGGCCTTCACCTACAAGGATGGCTAGGTGAGGTGAATGCTCAATTTAGGAGTATGGTGAAATATGCTACATGCACATGTGACTGCTAAAATGCACCCTAGAGCTTGAGATGTACAGAAGTTGGTATGCCTCAGTTCATGGGTGTGATTTCCACTGCTTGTTCTGTGCTGAGATCTTAATGAAGGATGCAGTTCATACAGTTATCATAGTATGGGTATGTTGTCTTATAAGGGAGGTGTTTGAAGTAACCATCCATTTAAAAGCTTGTCTGTCAGTCTGATTGTGGAAGTTAATCATGTCTGTTTGTAGATGTTGGGAGCATGTGCTCTAAATGGGAGCAAGGTGTTTAACTTATAGTCATGGTAGGAATCTGATAATGAAGTAAAATTTTACTGAAACCTGGAGAGAGATAGACAGATGAAGGATGACACTATAACTCCATTAGTATTTCTCCAAAGACTCAAACTCAGGGAGGAATAGTATAATGACATGCTTGTGACCTCCAAGACATCACAACTGCATGATTATCTGAGTATTTTTTGTTTAGGCACTAATGTTAAAAACTTCAACATATCTACCCTGAATCACTTCACTAGGATTGGTAAATAAACAAAAACATGTGAGTGTGCAGTATTCTGGCTACTGAGTAGATAACTGACAATGATGCTTGTGTATGGAACCTTCTAGATCCTTAGTGAAACATACGTCAGGTATCACAGAATGCTTTTCTTTGTTCTAATATCTGTTTCAACAGGGACGTTAAGGTACATAGTGCTTGTTCTTATCCTTTATACTTTTAAATATAAATGCTCTTTAAATCTTGAATAATACCACTATAGCACCACATTTCTTCACCTTATACAATAGTAACTGTTGTGATTATTCTTACTTGATACTTTTACTGTTTATTTAGCTTCATACTCACGTTTGCAGAAATGCAAGGTTTTTAGTGTTATCTGTGTGCATATTCTTATCTTTGCTTAAATGCTATGCTGCTGGTAATTGTTAAAACTATTTTGCTGCTCATTGATTATTGTGTGCTCATTTTATTTAAATTACCTTGTATTTAATTAGTCAAGGGTGTATTCATCTAATAGATTTGTAAGAGTGTGTTGCTTTTTGTTACTCTCTCCCTGTTTAACCTTGTTTGTGTATAAGCAAAGATACTGTTAAGCTCTAATTCTCAGGGCTATAATACAGAGTTAACTAGATGATGTAAGACCTATTCAGTCAGTAAAAGAAAGTTAGACGCTAAAGTACTGTAGGTCTGATTCCATCACTTAAGTTAGCTTACTGTTTTTGAGAGTTACTGTTATTTTACATACTGTATTTACATAAGTAGGCACAGGATAAGAACATGCTTAGAGCTTTATCCAAAATTTGCTCCAGCATGATCTTCTACAGTGTGCTTTTTCACTAAGCTGCTCCACCCAGCAGATGCTCTCCATTGTATTTGTTTGGATTGCTGCTGTTGGGCATAAAGGTGAATATTGTTCCCGTTCTGACTATTAACCCTTAAGTAGTCCTAAAATATATTAGTTAGTTAAAATACAGTGCTGTTTGTCTATGTTTTACTATCAGCATTCTGAATCCACTTCAGTTGACCACTTAGAATGTCAACCCAAAATGCTGAATCCGGAATTCCAAAATTAAACCGAGGCAAAAATGACTATATCAACAACCATGGTTCAATGTATTTGACATAGCAGGAAGTAATGTCACTCGCTTCCTGCTATGCACATTAACGTACCATTGCACTCTAAAAGTCAGTGGTACGTTAATTCTACTATTTTGCAGGGGGGCTACACCCTCCTGCACCCCCCACACCCCCTGCACATTAAATATACCAACTCCAAGATTGCAGTACAGTGAGGAAATGGGCTAATTCACTGTTCCTCACTGTATTGCAATCTCTCTGCATAATGTTGAACCCAAATATTCAAACTACACTACCAGTTCACTGTAGTGTAACTGATACATTTTGGTTCAACATTCTGCCGACTTGAAAACTGCAATTCGACCACATGCCGGTTGACAGATGCAGTTTCCAGGTTTTCAGCATAAACCAGTTTAGAGAGATATTCGCATACTATTCTTAAGCTGCAAACTAAACTTTGTCTGATACATTTTACTAGGAACAGCTCCCCACCCCCACTACCAGACTGACATCACTGCTAACATCAGAGAAGGCTCCAAAGCAGGGTCAGGACACCCAGTAATTTTGGCTCCAGAGGACATTAGAGTGAACAGTCACAAAGAAGTGTTTTAAGTAAGGACCTTCCCCAGATTGTAACTGTTTAGTTAGGTACTTTCTGGATTACTGTAGGGAAGGTTCACTGTTGTTGGTATCTCCTGTGTTAGAATGAGTGCACTGCCCCCTTTCACCTATTTTATGAATACTAAGGTGTCTTAGGAAAACTTTCCGTGCATGATCCTCTTCCTACTGGAACCCATTTATTTTTTCCTCTACTGCTGTACCCTAGACACACTCCTGTTTGTCTCTTACTTGTAAGGCACAATGAGTTACTTTTGATTTTTGGCTGCTGCTTGCCCCCTGTCTGCTACATATATCTCACTCATAACTCCATCTACTTTCTACCATCTGGGCTGGCTTAGCTTTATCTACTTTAGTACCCTTATACTGCTATATGATATACTGTCCTCTTCTATCTTGCACCAATATGATCTTCTCTGTTTTTCATGTTAATACTTTCAACTTTTTCCAGTTAGTTTTTAACACTACCGCTGCTATTGCTGTGTCCTAGTTTATTAAGACATTTTTACTTACCTTTTGATAATCCTAAATGACTGTTTTCTTACAGGACTCAATATGATCCCACTACCCTTCACCTTCCTATGCTCAGTTTTGCTTCACTTTCAACCTACCCCCATTCCCACCCACCCCTGACATCACTTTCTTTATATTGGGCTTACCCCTCCTTATCCAAATTGTAAGCTATCACAAGACCCCTAACTCATCCCACCTGCAGCAACATAACCATCTCCAAAATAACCACTCACAAGTTCTCACTTCTCCCAAACACAGAAATTACATATGCGTCATCTGCTTTACATACTATTATACGCACCTACATTTCATTATGAATGTCCATAATTATATTCTGTTCCTTATGTCTCTGACTGACTTCATATATCGTTGATACTCCTCTATTTCCTTTCTCATTATTATGTAATTAGAATTAACTAATAAGACACATCTTTGCTACTTACTTCTCTTCATTAACTCCACATCTGCCTCCCTTCACTATAAACTACAAATTACACTTTACTTTTTTCCTCTTCTCTATAACCACCAAAATGTAAAATGTTTTTTTTTCTAAGCATCATGTCTCTTTCTACTGCTACTAGCATTTTATCTAACAAACTATCATTGTACACTTTCACCTCTATACACCTCTCCTACTGGAGTTTACTCAGCACAATATGAAATCAAGAGTAGATATTCCAATATATCTCACTGCCTTTTAAATCGCTGACCTTGTCTTTATATTAAGCTGAGAATACTTTACTACCACCACACTACTCAAAAAATAAAACTCAGACGGGTTCCCTCTAAATCAATACTCTACCTCTCAAATATCCCACAGTATGGTAGTGTCCACCTCAACCCAGGCCTGCAAAACTCACCAATTAATTTAGTTAGCAAAGAACCACCCTTATAAAACTGTGAATTAATTAACCCTCCACCTACCACCTCAAATTATATCTATTCCCAGCTGAAATGTCCCATCATTAAACAATCACCTATCAGTACTAATAAAACTAGCCCATCAAACCCTTACCCTATCATTCTCCCACTTGTCTTCCCCCCAAAAACGAATATTGTCACTATCAACCTCTGTAGCATTTATAAATAAAATTACATAGCTACATGCCTGGATATCAAAACATAACCCTCATAGCCTTTCCATCACAAAAAGCTGGCTTAAGCCTAACATCAAAGATTCTGAACTACTCTCTCCAGGACACAGTATTATCAGAAATAATAGGCCCCACTAGAAGGCATAAGGTGTAACCTTAATTTATCCAAGGCCATGCAATCTCTCTTTCCTTATTTACAGAACATCTCAAAATTCCAAAACACTAGTATCACTGCTAAAACTTAACAATAAAAAAACAGCTATGTTCTTATTCCAGTCTACATCCTACCTGGAAATTATATAACTTTAGAAGAAATCCTCTCCTGGAGAACTAATTATATACTTTATGAAAAAAATCATACTGGGAGTTGTAAATATTGACTGGCAAAACCTTACATTACTTTCCCTAAGTTAGTAGAAACCTTTATTGTTACACACAGTTTATCAAAGAACACACTAGATTTTATAATACCAACTGTAAAAGTACAATTCTAGACTGGCACTGGTCCCTGACCCTAGTAAATTTACAATCTCTGGAACCCATCCAAACTCACTTAATTGGCTACCTTCCAGCTTATACCCATAGAAATACTACGCACCGACCTAACACTCACCAACTTTATTGAAAGCCTTTAATTGATGTGTCTTAAAAGCTCTTCTATTCATTGAGGTAGTCAATACTTCTAATACCTTATTCTCACATAATTTGAACAGCCACATCCCACTACACAAATAGTGTGAGAATTAACCACACACTACCCAGACAGAAACTACAATGTCTAACAGAGACAAAGCTTGGAAAGAATAGCTTAAACTTAAAACACCCTATAACCTACAACTTTATAGAGAATTTCACAGTATGAGTGAAAAACAAGTTAACCTAGATTAAAATATATATATATATTATAGCCATCTACAGCTTCAACACAAAAATTACCCCACAAAACTTTGGACAGTGAAAGGTAACCTGTAACATCCAGGCTTCAATAAGGAACTCAACTCTTCTCATAATAACTTTCCACTAGCAATTGCATCTTTAATCAATACCTACTTCACAGAAATAATTACTTCCCTAACTAATAGCTCTTCACCCCCATCCAGTGCTTCTAACACCCCCCTCAAGAACACCTAATCCTAGTAATTAAGCAAACAGTTTATACCAAAACTAACATTCTCCGTACATCATACACACTACCACTTCCTTTACACCTCCCCCTCAAGATCCTCACTTGACCATAATTTACTCTCTAAATTAATGGCTAGCAGCTTCTGCTTAAGACCTGTCTCCATATCAATGATAAAAAAAACTCCTACATAAAGTCAGATCTTGCTCCACTGCAGCTGATAACCTCCCATCTGAATATCTAAAGGTAGCTGCTGATGCCATAGCATATCCAGTCTCTATCCTTATCAATAGATCAATATCTGAATCCTATGTACCCTCACTATGGAAAAAATCCTATATTATCCCTATTCATAAAGGTGGGATCTTGGCTGATATCTCTAACTTTTGGCCTATTGCAATATTATCACCTCTCTAAAAATTTGTTGAAAGATATATTCATAAGCAACTCTGGCTCCATATTGAAATGTCAGCACTTGAAATGCCGAGTACTAAAAAAACAAAAAAAAAAAAAAAAACCTGAGAAGTCTGAATCTCAAGAATTGCTCTTCTCCTTAAAACTTTCTTTTGCCAACTTCAAGACTGCCATACCTTGGAAAAAAAGGAATATTCCTAGAAATGGCATCTCAGACTTGATATATACAAGTGTGATGTTTCAGCCATTCCGTTTCTGTGTTTTGCGACTCGCTCTAGTGGGTCCTGACTTTTCAAATGGCTACCAACTCTTCCTCTATCTTCTACAAGAATGGCTTTTAACATCCACCCAACACACAGTACAACTACTGCCCTCCTATCATTCACTGACACCTTAAACAAATACATGAACTCGGGCAAACTTGTTTCCTCCTTATTCATTGACCTTTCAAAAGCTTTCAAAATAGTTTCTCACCCTAAACTACTGTATAACTGCTTGGACTATCCCCTTCATCATTACTGTGGTTCAATAGCTATTAAACAGATAAGCTCCAGTCTGAAAAGGCTGAATACTCTCTCTCCATACCTGCAAGTCTCCACTGGTGTATCCTAAGGCTCTATTCTTCATCCCCTCCTCTTTAATATCTTTATCAATTACTTCTATAGCTTTGTTGGCCCAGCCTCTCTTATACAATATGCTGATTCAACACTTAAATGTGCATCTAATAATGTGCCTCAACTCCTCCATATCATGCAAGAAGCCTTTTTCCTCACTGGAGTAATGTCTTCATAATACCCAGCTACTACTCAACCCTACAAAAAAAAAAGCTACTACTATTTCCCCCAAATCCAACATTCCTGATAAAGCGAATTTAAAAATTTTCCTCTGAACAAAACTGAAATTGAAGTAGTCTACCATTCAAAGCTTTGTTGAGTGATTATAGATGCTAACCTTAAATTTCACCTGCATGTTCAAAATAATATAAAAAAGGCTCACTGAAAATTAGGAATGCTCTACAGGCATAAAAACTTCATTTGCAACATTGTGAAAACCACTCTTGCCACTACATACCTTTTCCCATCTCTCTTATAAGGTGGATCCATCCTAACCAACCTTTAGGGTACTGTTAAAAACAAGCTGGAGGTATGCAATTATAAAACTGAAAAAATTGCCACCAACAAACATTAACCCAGCCACCACTGTATTGCCCTTAAGGCTTTGAATTTGCTCAAACTCCCTCACCACTTAAAATTACATACAGCTTATCTCCACACAAAACATTATTCACAGTCTTTGAATGCCCTGCATTTACTCCTATTTTCCATTTCTATCACCCTAACAGATTACTTTGATATAATGAACAACATCATAGCGCATATATAAACCTAACAAATCCTCTGGGTAAAGTCTGTACTAGGACTCTGTCACTAAAAATGGAATTCTGCCCCTCTGCAAATTAGATTGCTTTGTGAACATGTGGAAAGTACTCCCCACTGACATCATGTTGACATAGTAAGAAGGACCGTAATAAAGAAGTACATGTAGTGGTCTGATGGCTAATCTGAATGGATTGCTGTTTGGCTGACCTCAACAATGTCATTCAGAACCTTGTTGCAATGCTGCTAATGGACAGTGTCCTCATCTGAGATCAGTACCAGGAAAGTTTCCAGCAGTGCTGGAACTGAGACAATAGCTTGCGCCTATTTTATTTTGTAATTTGATTTGCACCTCTCACTCATGCTGAACTGAAAGAGATGGAGCTCAACAGTTTCCATTAGGTGTCTATTTATACTTCCTTCAGGTGAGTAGTACATGGGGGCTTCTCATGGAAAGCATACTGCAATGGTGACTTTTTGTCTTAGTCATGTGTCCCACGTTCCATACTTAAGCAATTTATGATGTGAGGACAGCAATACATGGCAGTTGCCACCAGATGTCTCAAATTCTGTTGGCATGGTGACATCAAACAGTTATATGAAGGCTCTGTCAGTAGACCCTTCTAGTTCTACCAGGGTTAACTATTAACCTTAAGCAAAAACCTACCCCCTGCCCCCCTGTAAGGTAGGCCTGTGGCCCATTGCTCATTTCTGATTTTCATAGTTAGCCCTCAGGCACTGAGGCTCTCTTTTTAAACATTTCTTCAGTAAAGTTGGTGGGTTCTCTGTCCCTTGTCATTAGGTGAGCATTACAACTTTATAGCTTGTACTGCTTATGAAAAAGTATACAAGGTATTGTTTTGTAAGAAAGCATGCATTTCACCTATGACACTGATAGGATTATATTCATTAGTATACAAGTTTGAAATAGCTGCCCTTACCCTTTCTTAACATATAACATTAAAACTGTATCTGCTCTTTGGTTCTCTTATTTTTGCTGATGCTCTAGTTTTGTCCATACCTGCTATCTATCCCACGCTGTTTCCTAATTGCAATTTACTTTGTGGCTTCCCTTAATATTTGCTGTTAAATCTTCAGTTTGTAGTTTGTCATCTACTTAGACCACAGCTACAATGACATGAGACAAGTATATAATGCAAATCTGAATTACTTGTTGTTACTTATTTAAAAATGTTATCACTTAGATTCACTTAAAACAAACTGACATGATGATTAAGTGGATAAGTGGATATGTCACAGGTATGGAATGTCAATACAGATAAGTGGGATGGGTGTGTGTGTGTGTGTGTGTGTGTGTGTGTGTGTGTGTGTGTGTGTGTGTATATATATATATATATATATATATATATATATATATATATATGTATGCATGTGTGTGTGTGTGTGTGTGTGTGTGTGTGTGTGTATATATATATATATATATATATATATATATATATATATATATATGTATATATATATATATATATATATATATATATGTATATGTATATATATATATATATATATATATATATATACACACATATATATATATATAAAATCAGCTGGTTGCTATTGTATTTGAAAATTGGAGCATACATTCTGTATGACTTGAACACAAACAATATAAAACTAATCAGTCCTGGCAGCCAAAGTTTTATAACATGTATTCCTCATATCATATGATAAAAGCACTTATGTCTCTTACTACATTTTCTAAAATATAAATAAAAAAAAAAATGTGAAAAATTATTGGCCATCCGTCATCATCTGACAGTGCATTAAATTTCAACAATCGTATCACTGGCTTGTTACAGTAGCTCTTTTGCCTTCTTTCAATGGAATATCCTATTTGCATCAGTTGTGCTGTGGTAATAAGCTTCTTCAGGATGAAGATCAGATAGGGCTCAGAATATGAAATTGGACATTTGACTCAAGTCAGTCTAATATTTCTCCCTATAAAAACTTGCTATTCTTTTGTTAGGGTTCAAGGGAACAACCAGAATTTTCTAGAGTCATGAATCATTAATTAAAATGCTACAATGCATACAGTATTATGAACTGCACTAATCACTGAGATTTGAAAATGTTCTTTTATTAACCATCTTCCCCATGCAAAAGTGCATCAGTATCTTCTAATACCATTGCACTATAAAATATACAATGTTCAGCAAAGATGTAACTTTCTTGGTATGCTGTTTAGGTGACATATATTATGATTTATAATTTGCATGGCCAGTATTTATTTAGTCACAGTGCGATATCGCTCACTTTCACTTTATATGCCACATTGCTGCATCACCATGTGATAGATTAAGAAAATAATCCTAGTATTTCGGTTTTGTATACTGGTTCTAGTACACTGTTCAGCTAACCTGCCTGGAAAACATTCCATTTAGAACTAGTACATTATGAAACTTTGTAGATAGATCATAAACATCTGGGACAAAACTGTGCAGCATTTATTTTCCAATTTGTCTGACATATGAGAGTATAGCACTGACTGCACAGTCAGCTCTATTCTTAATAAAAATATGATTTATCCAGCTAGTACACCAAATGTAATGCATGACTCTTGAGCAAGTTTTAGTAGCATGACTCACTGTGTCATAACAAATGATGT
Organism: Protopterus annectens; assembly: GCF_019279795.1. Taxonomy (NCBI): domain Eukaryota; kingdom Metazoa; phylum Chordata; order Ceratodontiformes; family Protopteridae; genus Protopterus; species Protopterus annectens. The sequence continues at coordinate 1,120,044,140 of NC_056743.1, forward strand.
TTTTGCTATGAATATACAAAATTTGATATTTTTTTTTTACAAATAGCAGCAATGCCCATGACCCATATACTGCTTGCAAGAGTGATCTTTATCAAACCAGTCCAAACCCCAAATCACTTCCAGTCTAATCTTAATAATTCTGGTGCTGAAATGGAGCTCCTGCTTTTTAAGAATATCCAAGGAAACAGAAGTACATTGACCTGACTTTAACAGCAGTAACTCCATCACTCCTGGGGATGCCAGTAAAGTGTTTTCATATTCAGTTCCACTGAGCTTTAATCATTTGTTTTTTTGTGTATTCATGTTGACCTTGGATATAGGTGTGGCAGATTCCATAGGTCGTCAGATGTTTAGGAAGAATGTCTTCAGTTACTCACAACAGGAACTGCAAATAGAAGAAAAGAGGAAACTCTTTGAAGAAAATTATTCTGAAAGCAAAAGCTCTTTTAAAATATATTTTGTTAAAAAGTGCTTACTGTGGTTGAAAACAATATACATGCAGTTAGTAACAGCAGTCTACAGCATCAAGAAACCCCTTGGGTTCAAAAATTATATAAGTCAATAATTGTGACCTCAGCTTTTGTACTGGGTAACCTTGCTTTTGTCTCCCCAGCCATATGTCATCTGTACCTTCAATGGTGCTCATGTATGGGTCAGAGTTCTGTGGTAGGAATACTAGAGATGCTCACAAAATGATGGAAAAAACACTTCCTTGTTCTATTCCAACTCTTGTTGCCTTTCCTGTACTTCAGTAAGGTATACACTGACCTATTATAATGACATATGGGGCGGGGTTACTACTTTTCCTTCATTCTTAGCTAAGAAACAAAAAAGAAAACATGAAGGTGATGTTGTACAAGAGATAATTTAAGGATCAGCGTCCATACTATCTCTTAAAACAATTTTATGCTTGCTACACACGTCGTGATAATACCCTTTAGTCCCTATGTGAAGACTGCTTTATCTGGCAGTAGGATGACCACAAATGTAACACCAATAAAAAAACTTCCTTAACAGGATGAACTCAAATACAGTTGATAATCTGACTAATCACGGGAGTGTTATATGTTTAGATGTAATAAATGTTAAACTTCCTGTTTCCCTGTAAGATGCGCTTAGCACACAGTGTTTTATTACCTATTAACATGCAAGTTTTGCAACCAAAGAAAGAGAATCAAAAATTGTTTTGGCCCTGCGGTAGAAGACTCAAAACTACAAACTCATTGCAATTAGTTTAAGGGGCCGATTAACAAATCAGAAACAAACTGCTTGCTATGTTAACCCTTATATAGCATACAAGTAATTAAATGTCATGACATAACATCCATCCTGCACAGATTTGCTACAAATAACTTAATGTACACCTTCAAACATGCATAGCTTTCAACCTCTTAGCACAAAAAAACGGACAAAGCTAAAAATAATGGGGGGACAAAGTCCCAAAAATAGGGACACATTTTAAATATTCCTCTTATAGACTTAGAAAGTTGCTAGAATAAAAGTCTGAAATGCAAATGCCTGCCATTATTTAGTGAATTCAGGTTGATGTGATTTTGCCACAACAATCCAGAAAACTTCAAATTTTAAGAGGAACAGACCAAAAATATGAGGCAAAATCTGGACATTCTGCAAAAATCTGGACAATTCAGATGTAGACTTAGCCTATGTTTGCCTAACCTTCATGCCATGTTACTCATGCTTGTAATCCTAATTTTTTCTTCATTTCAGTTTCTAGAGCTGTCCATTGGTGTACCATTCCTTATATCTTCTGTTAACACTACCAGGGAATGGTTTGATGATCATTGTTATTTCAGTTTTGAACCCCTTTACAGTACATGTTGTTTATTAATTTCAATTTTCATTCATGTTTCTGTCAGACTTCAATGCCATTACTTGTACTAACTTCAGAGATATTTATTTTAGCTCTTTCAGCTGTTGTCTTTTTCACTTAAATTCTTTCTCTTGAAGCATAAAACAAACCAGAAAACTCAAAGCAGACTCAAGACTCTACTAAATATAGTCTATGGTTTGTGTAAGAAATAGGGAAACTTGAAAGATGTGCTAACAGTTAATGTTCTGTAGGCTTCAATCTCAAGAATATGATGTTAGTTATGACCCCACCTTCCAATAACAAAGAATATTTAACTGTTATGTTTGCTGTTTTCTGTCATGCTTAATAATACACATCACAATGGTCTGAGTCTGTAACTAAGTTTTAAGACCACTGCATTGCATTATTTTTATCATTTAGTCTGACAGCTGGTGCAGATGGTAAGGTTGTAAAATGTAGTTCCTATGGTACAGGATTTGATTCCTTCAGCCTGTGTTTGCCTACTGTGTGACCCTGAACAAGTCATTTAATCAGACGTTGCTCCTGTGTTGTCCCTGAAAGGGAACTGTTGTTTCTACTGGGCCTGCCTGGTTAACAAATGGGTATTATTATTTGATTAGTAGTATTTTAATGACCTGTATATAGCATTGGCCTATGACTAACTGAATAGCATGAGTGTTGAATGATTAGATGATTCAATGTGTAGAGAACGGAAGCAAATTAGGAGGGATAGGGATCATATGGAAAATAGTTTGGATATTAAAACTAGGAATAAGAAAATAAAGAAAAGAGCAGTCAGTGGAAATATTATGATTATTTACAAGCATATGGAACAACCAAGGAATCAAAGGTTAGAGGTATTACTAATAAGTGACTCTATGATAAGGAAATGTATTAGACCACTGTGTACGTTAGATACAGAAAGGGTCACGGTTATTAGTCTTGCTGGGACTAAATTACAGGACATCCATTTTGGTTTACAAACATTGTTAAAATGCAAGAATTCTTACAAATTTCTTATTATAAGCACTGGTGTAAATGATATAAGCAATACCCCTTTGAAGTATATATGTGGTACAAGACATTTATGAGATTTGTAGGGAAAATTAGTTTAGGTTGTGTATTTCTGAAATTTTACCTTCCTTAGCCATAACAAATTATTGGAATACTAAGGCCAATTTATTTAATATTTGCCTTCGTATTTTTTTATAATTCCAAGGAACTTGATTTTACTAGACTTTTGGATGATTTTAAGGCAAATTGGAAGTCAGTTGATAATGATGGTTTCCATCTGGCTATTTGGTGGAAAATTGATAAATAAAAATGATTCTGAAGTAGTAAATCATTTTTTGGACTTCATCAGCTATGCAGTTAGAAATGTCAACAGAATAATAAAGAAAAAATTGAGAATGTATTATACAAATGCTAGGAGCCTGAAATAGAAAATTAATAAACTTCAAATTATTTGCATGGACAGAAAGTACAATGTAATTGTGATTATAGAAGTTTGGAGATGTGTAGGAATTTTATTACATGGTTAGGAATTGTATGATTATTTAAGGAAAAGGAAGGTGGGAGGAGGTTTGACTGTGTTTGTGTTTAGAGAAATACCAGTTAAGGTGATTGTAATTCATAACAATTTAGAATTCTTGTTTTTGGAACTTTTAGCTCGTTATAAACATCCATTTATGTCAATTAGTGAACAGTCGTATTTCATTTAACTTAATCATATATAAATAAAGTATGATAATTTAATTATATTAGGAGATTTTAATTATCCCAAGATTAAATGGAATGAAGAGAAGGTTGGATTTCATACTGAGGTAGAATTTGTAGAGTTTTGTTTATTTAACAATTTTAATTAATATATTTTCCAACTAGGTTAAATAATATTTTGGATTTATTACGTAACTAATATCGCTGATAATGTGTTTAACATTAAAAAGCTTTGTATATTTTGGAAATTCGGATCATAAAGCATTTGAATTTATGCTTAAAACAAATATATATATATATATATATATATATATATATATATATATATATATGTATATAATCCCATTCAAGGTTTATTTATGATAAATCCTTAATATTTGATTTAGAAACTATACATCAAATTAATTCAATAGATCAATTAGTTTAGATGAATTGGTGATTGTCTCTAGCTGGAATAAGTTTGAGAATATCAGTAGATGACAACTTGATAAGTGTAAAAGGACATTTTCAAAGGGACATGTAAGACATAACCCTCCTTGGTGGATATAACTCATTCCAGGCTTTTGAGGAAAAAGAAGAAAAAAATATTCTTTATGGATAAAATGTAAGAGTAAGATTACTAAAAGGGCTTATAATCTGGTATGTAGAAGTTTAAAAAGTTCCCTAAAGTTAGCCAAAATGAAATATGAAATATGATTGTTGTCATGTAACACTACTGAAAACTTTCATTCTTTGTCAGACAGCCCTGGACAAAGGTTAGAAAAATTGGCCCACTATAACATGAAGGGGAAACAGTTTTTTTTGCAGGAGCTGAATTGTTTAACTTATTTAAGAAATATTTATTTTAAAATGGTTGAACCCACTGATATAAAAGGTTATCTGGATATGAACGTACCAAATTGTGGACAGTTTGATGCTCCTACATTTAGTTTAGCTACTGTTAGGTCCTCCTTGGGGTGTATAAAGCAAGATTCCCGCATGGGTTCTGATAATATTTCAGGTTTATTTTGGGTTGCTTGATGAAATATGTATCAGCAACTATAACATCTTTATTTAAAAAGATGTTATTATCAGATTACGTACCATCTGACTGGGAACTTGCTGATATAAAACCTATTCATAAGGGAGGACCAGTGAATATTATTATGAATTATAGCCTGGTAAGTCTTACCTCCATCATCAGAAAATGTTGTGAAAGGTATATTTCACCTATTATTCAAGCACTGCAGGGTAGTTTAATGGCTTTATCTCAGCATGGCTTCAAGAGGAATTGTTTATTTTTACTAATTTGGTAAATTTTTATGAACCAGTATCACTGGCATTAGATTTACATTTATCCATATTTGTTGTTTATATGGATTTATACAAAACCTTTGATAGCACACCACATTATTTTATTATTGAAACAATGCATGGGCATTTAATTAATCCCTGTATGGTACATTGGGTTTCTAACTGGTTGGATATTGGATTACAAAGGGTTAAAATTCAGAATTATACTTTGGAATGGGCAAGCATGGGTAGAGATGTGCCAGAGGGTGCACTGTTGGGCCCTTTGTTGTTCAACATAGTGTTCCTCATTAATCCCTCGATCTGAATGGGTCTAGATGGCCAAATATGCTGACAACATAAAGATGGGAAGTGCGTTAATTCCTTAAAATATGTTGAATGTTTTAGTTAGTACATAAGCTAGATTATGTTTTGGTTAAAACAAGAACAGATGAAAGTTAACACAGGAAAAAAGTGGCATTTTATATTCTGGCAAATCAAATATTAATATTGTCATTAAATTGGGACATACTGAAGTGAAGGAATTGTTTGACTATAAAGACTTGGGCATAACAGATAGTAACAAGTTAAGTTTTAGAATTCATGTTCAAGTTACTAAAGAAAATGTTATGAGAGTTATTGGGTTAATTTTCAGGAACTTTAAAGAATAAGGAATTCTTAACAAAACTTTTTATCACATTTGTTCATCCAGTCATTGAATATAATATGCTGTTTTGCATGTTAGGTAAATGTGATTTGTTAGTACTTGACTGCATACAGAGAAAATTCACAAAGAGGATCCCATCTCTCAGGGGAAATTCATATACCTTCAGAATGCAAAATCTGAGACTTTCTTCTATTAGTTAAAGGTAATTATAAAGAAAATTATGCCTAGCATCTAAAGCTATTAAGAACAAAGAGTTACATTTGCATCTAAATTTAGAACTAACTGAATCATGTAAAAATACCAGAGGAGTCAGTTATAGCTATAAGATGGGAAGGTGTAAGACCATTTTTGAGAACTAGATATCTGTCTCAGTCAATGATTTATAAGTAGAGCAGAGTTGCATTAGTCATACGTCAATCACAGTCATTGCAATTGTTTAAAAAGAATTTAGATACTGGAACAGGAAGTTGGGCTTTTTCCTTTGATTTGGAGTCTGTGTTATAATTGGCCTTTGCCCCTAACACAATTTATCATGAACTATTGAAATGTTGAACTATTAATGCATTCATTAGAATGTGAAATAAATCACCTTCATTGCCCATACATATAGAAGCTTATGAATAGGTATCTGATCATAATGAATTTGTTATATGTTTTGGACACAGATGTCAAGAAATTCACCTGGACAGCACAGCAAAGAAAAGGTCAAGAGGCAAATCTTGAGAACATGTAATAAGTACATATGGTCAAAAAGATCCAATCATAATTCTTTGCAGTGTGTAGTTTGTGGAGCTTTATCTGCTCCATGTGCTACCAATTACAGAAAAAAAGTGTAGGACTGCAAAATGCTTTACAGCTTAGTGCAGCCACACCGACTGTGGGTAGAAGTGAAGTGTCTATCTAATGAATAGACAGACACTTCACTCTGCCACAACGTTTTTGCGCAATGTGAAGTCTATGATAGTTTTTAAAGTTGTGAAAATGTGCTAGACATTGTACTGTAATGGTCGCTGTTATGCTCTAGCATGACATCAGAGCTTAATAGTTCTGCAAGGTGCTTAAAACTTTGTAAGGTACCTTTCTTACATAAAAAGGTGATTAACAAAGTTGTCTTTTCTCTGAATTCATAGTGTAATTGTGGTGTTCCATGCACTACATTGTAATTATGTGATTATCAAATAATGTATGAAGCTACATGGACACAATTACATAATCTGAGAATGGGAGCAATGTTACTTACTATACTCTAATGGAAGTCATAGTACCATGCTGCACTGTGTAGCACTAGCACAACACCTCTATATACTAGCCCCCCCCAGTAGTATGTAATGTTTCAGTAATTTGTTAAGTAAGGTTAATAATAGTGTGTCTTTATTATAAAATATTAAATTAACATTCCAGATAGCATTTCACAACAATGTAAGTTATGAGACATTACTGTTCTGCTAACAGTACTACTTCCATGTCTGACACATTCATTCATTCATTCTTTGATACTAGCTTTATCTTAATCAGAGACGCAAGGGAGCTGAGGATATCCTAGAAAGTTAGAAAACTACTGCTGGTTGGGATGTCAGTTTCACACAGTCACACATGCACATACAGACAAACCCAGACTGAAAGGGAGAAAACTATTGGATAGGATGTCAGTCCATTGCTCATATATAGGCGCGCGCACACACACACACACACACACACACACACACACACACACACACACACACACACACACACACACACACACACACACACACACGCTGAATATCATCTTCACTGAATCACAAAATCACAAATCTTTCAGAAATAACACTGAAAATACAGTTCACTGAAACGCATTTCAGAGAAAATGTCATATACTGCAAATTTATCTTCAAAAGTTTTTATGCAAGAGGAAAATTCCTACTGCACTCTTATTGTGGGCAGCTTTGTTCTTTACACACCCTTACATAAATATGCTAACTTTGTGATCACACTTCCATGGTGAAAAGGGGAAACACCACACACAATACACAATGAATTATTGCTAGTGTGCAAACAAAATTTGTGAAGATGGTAGGTACAACATGAGGGTAGACACGGCAAAATGTTCATCTTTACTAACTAGCCTTGTAATCCTTATGATCATAAAACATTTTTGCAGTGATCATCCATAGCCTTGTGATTCAATGAAACATGCTTTCTGCAAAATGAATTTTCAGTGATTTGTGATTCAGTGCAAATGGCTTTCAATGAAATGCATTGCATGGTAACTATAGCTCAATAAAAAAACCCCACCAAAAACTAGGTCTGCTTTACCGTCACAAAAACATTCTTCCCTGTGCATCCAGGCCATCCCTTGCCTAATCCCTGCTTCTACCATCACTCCTCAATGCTTCACCTATTCTTACCCATCTACAGAGTAACCTAATATCCAAACTAGAAACCACATATAACAAAGTAGCCAGATTTGCTGCAAATCAACCTTACAAATCTCATCACTGCCTCTTATTAAAGGCTTTACACTGGCCTGAATTTTCCAACGTATTGCCTCAATCCCAACTTCTTATAGCCCACAATATACTAAACAATCCTAAATCCTGCCAATTCCTTGCAAATTCTCTGACACTTTATACTCCTTAACGCCCACTAAGAAGTACTAATCAATACTTTCTTTAAGTTCGTAAGCCAAACAAAACTTTTGAGAAAATACTCTATTGTCCCTCAGTTGCAAAAAATTGGAACACACTCCCTTTAGCCCTTAGACTACTTAAAGACAAAAATGCCTTCAAGAAACAGCTTAAATCTTTTTTCCTATCAAATTGGATATGTTCATGCTCTAAAATAATACCCAAGAAACATTCAGGGATATCCTAACTTAACTGTATGATTTCTAGCTCTCTCTCTCTTACTACTACCTACACATTTTTTCCATCATATTCCATACTAGTTAGCTCATGTTACACTCAATTCCCATAATACCTTATTACTGTTCTTTAATTTATTTATTAACTTCCAAAGTTCACACAGATTTATCTGCATATTTATTTACTTCATGCCTAGTACCTTGGTTCAGCAATGTATTGACCTTAGTCTTACCATATTTCTGCTTAGTTTCTTGCCATACTACATGAAAATTTCCATATATGTATTGTATTGTATTTCTATCTACTCTATATATTCCTTTATTGCATGTTATGTAATTACTTCAGAAGTATGTATACTTAAAATATAACCCGTGTTTATCTTTGTTCTTACTATTTGTTTACTTAAACTTTTTTTTTTGGGGGTGGCTTTTCTCCTTGGATCTCTGCTGAAAAAGGGCTTCTAAAAACTCAGACAGACTAATCTGGTTAACAAATGTAAAAACAAAATAAATATATATAAAAAATATATATATATATATATATATATATATATATATATATATATATATATATATATATGTGTGTGTGTGTGTGTGTGTATGTGAATGTATGTATATATATATATATATATATATATATATATATATATATATATACACATACACACACACGCAGATATATAGAAAGAAAGAAAGAAATATATATATATATATATATATATATATATTCACACACCACATAAACATACATATATCTATAGCTACATACACACAAATACATACACACACACACACACACACACACACACACACACACACATATATATATATATATATATATATATATATATATATATATAATATATATATATATGGGTGTAGTAGTAAACACAATGAATACCCAACACTGACAAGCTAAACATCAATGTCTTAACTTTGAAAATGCAGACGTAAAAAGGTAACTATGCACATGCCAAGAAAAAGCCTCGGTGCATTTAAAAATCAAAAACAAAAACAAATTAAAACATATTTTTTTGCAGGGGCAATCCCCCTTGCACCCTGCTATGTAGAGGCACCCTCTTGTAATTATACTAACTCTGAGATCCCACAAACACAGGGTAAGGGCATATTCCCAACCCCGGGAACTGTTTGATCCCAGTCATCTGTTGACCAGTGGCTTAGTTGATCATAAATGGTAGATTAAACAGCTGTTACACATACAGTCATAAGGATCAAATATAGATAGATAGATATAGATATAAATGTATATACAGATCTTAAATTGACTGATACCATTTATGTCAATGTGCATAATGTCGAAAAAAATGGATCCATATATATATATATATATATATATATATATATATATATATATAGAGAGAGAGAGAGAGAGAGATGTAATATATATATATATATATATATATATATATATATAGATATGTAATATATATATATATATATATATATATATATATATATATGTACATACAGCTATAGATATATATACACATATACATTTATACAAGCACTCACACACTTTCTGTGTGTGTGAATGACATTAATGAAAATGAATAAGGGGAATTTCCTGAAGCAATGCATAATTATCTCAGTGATTTCTCTTTTTTGATCACACCGTATTGTGTCTATGTATATGTTTATGCGTGAAGCCTGGAAAATATAAGAATTTTGATATAATTTATTAAAAACAAACATGGTTAGCACTTTTATCCTTTTAGCAACCAGCAAAGACTTTGTCAGACAAGTTTAAGAACAATGTATTACAAAATTTAAATCTATTTATGAAATCAGATGGCCAAATACTATCTTATAACCACTGCCCTTACCTAAACTACATCACAATCAAAATCATTTCAATGTTAGATTTTTTTTAACTTCTGAATCAAACAAAACATCTGACAATTCATTTCAGTCTCCTAGCCTTTAGCTCAGGTTTAATGCTAATATAGTAATTTATATTTGGTATTGTTCTGGCACCAATTTGATTAAAACAACTTTTTCTTGTCTAATAGTAGCTCAACATCCCTGTTCCTTTCCAAGATGATGACTTTTTCTAAAGTAAAAAAGAAACATTTGTAAGATTACCACTACTGCAGGAATGCCTATTGGAAGTATTAAATTAGTATTTTATTTTATAGCAGCAATCTAATATTCTTGGTTGCAATTTCCTGATTATTTTTGTTATACAATGCACATAGCAGATGCTCTAGTTTGCGATGTAAACTACATTCTTGATATAACAGGAAAAATACCTTTATTACTGTAAGACTACTGGCCACATAATTACATTCCTTGTAAAAATACTGGTAAAATATGTACATCTACCACAGCAACTAAGACAACCCCCCCCCAAAAAAAATAGAAAAATCAGTCAGTCACCAACTGGTTTCAGAGTTACCTGTCTGACCGCCAACAATCCATAGTATGGCAGAATGACATATCTCCCCAACTACCTGTCTCCATAGGGGTTCTCCAAGGATCCATCCTTGGACCCCTACTCTTCTCTGTTTACACCAATAATCTAGCCTCTGCCACCAAACATGGCACACTCATACAATATGCAGATGACTCGACCATCATCTGCTCAGCCCAGTCCCTACCCAAACTGCAAAAAGTCACATAGAAAGCCTTTTCCTCTGTTGAAACATGGTTATCCGATGCCCAATTAATACACAACCCAAACAAAACTAAACTACTCATCTTCCAACCCACCAAACATACTCCAAACAACTCTCACTTTAACATCACAGCAAAAGACAACACCACTATATACCCAAATGAACACACCAAATTGCTAGGAGTGGAAATAGACAATAAACTAAAATTTGACATTCACATATCCATGACCATAAAAAAAGTCCACAAAAAACTAGGAGCGTTATACAGAAATAAGCAATTTCTCACCAAAGCAGCAAAGATTTCAATAGCAAATTCCCACCTTATCTCCACCCTACTTTATGCCTCTCCAATATATACCAACCTAAGGCAATGTGATCTAAACAAGCTAGAGACCTGTTACAACAAAATCGCCAAATTCGCCACAGGGGCATCCTACCGTAGTCACCACTGTCTCTCACTTGCTGAACTGAGCTGGCTTGAACTCCCTCACCTCCTTCAGTGGTATCAACTCTCACTCGCCCAGAAAATAGTAAACCATCCACTAAATATCCCATCCCTCCAGAATCTACTCCAACCCTATCGCTATCACTAAATGTCCCATCCCTCCAGAATCTACTCCAACCCTATCGCACCACCAGACCACTAAGATCCAGCAACAAAAATCACTTGTAGATCACTAAAGCCAATAACTCTGCTGGTGAAGCACTATTCTCTTGCGTCATAGCCAAATTATGGAACTCCCTCCCTCCCACAATTACCTCCGTACCATCTTGCACCCACTTCAAAACTTTACTAAAAGCGCACCTAAAAACATGCTGGCTATGCCCTTGCGACTCCCACTCTAATATCCTCCACCCCATCCAACCACTACCTTTCTTTCCACTCCACTAACTACCTTGATTATAGCAAGCTCAGATGCTCATACGCCTAGTACTTATTATACAGCAGGAACTTCTCATTGTAACATTTGTTAATGTCTGTTATGTACTTCACAGATAAAGATTCTAGTTGCCTACTGATGTACTATGTTCTTTCATCTGTAAATAATGTTGTAAGTAATTGCTATGTTAAATTGTTAATCGCTATGTAATCCAATGTAACTACTGTCTGTTTATTTTACCATGGAGCTTTTCTCCCCGGGCCTCCGCTGAAAATGGACCTACATCCAGTCGGACACTCCCGGTCAACAAATTAAAATAAATAAATAAAAAAAAAAAAAAAAACTCCTAAGTAAACATTATCTTGAAACTGACAAATATATAGAGTAAATATACAGAACTATTTAAAAAATCCAAGAAAATAACTTTGAAATGAAATGTGAAAGTGTATTCATAATACAAAACTGCAATATAACTGAAGAACACAGACTAGTGAAAAATAAAACAAAACATAAAAGAAACAACAAAGAAGTAAAAAGAAACTGTAAAAGAAAAATCACACCAAACAATGGATTGCTGATGGACTTCTAAGAGCCACACTTGCAATTTTTGAAATGAAAGTACTAAGCCATAAATGCATAACATGTCCAATACTGCAGTATCTCAGACTGAAGCCCTAATGCTAAGATACAGGAGTCACAGAGTTAGTACATGTAAACATCAAACATATGGAGGGCACACCCCTTCCCCCACATCAAAAGATTTAAATGCAATCTGGATAAATACTTCAATGAAAATATAACACATTTCAAAACTCACAAAAAAGTTATAATATTCATAGAATATTTTGATAGTCACACCACTTCCAGTTACAATTCTCACAATTATGACGGAGCAACCACTCCTGCAAAAATAGCCACACCATTAACCACAGTATTATATACCAAACCTATTTCATCCTTACCCAACCTAAAATTAAACTCAGTGAATCCACAGGAAAATAAAAATGCCTGCAAAATAGAAGAACCTAACATTAATTAAAAATAAAACTGAAAGATACCCTAACATGCATACCCTCACCAATGGTTAATGCACAATAAAATAAGTTTAAATAGTACATATTACTACACCATTCCATTTGAAAAACCTAATTAGTCCACTAATTATCATCACACAAATATTTGTTCAATATGCAATCTACTAAAATGAATAGAAGAGTACTGTAAACAAAGAATGACACAGATAAAAAAATGAGTATATGGGGGCCTAATATAGTACATGAAATAACTGGTACATGGGCTTATCTTGTTAGAAGCTTCATTGTGCCTGACTGCAATCACTTCTTAAACAATCTGGAAATGCAGAGCTGATATAAGCATAATTTTTGCACTTGATCTAACTGTTTCACTGACTTTTAACAGTACTGCACTGTTTTCGTTTATTTGGTTGACCGAATTATTACTTATCGGTGTCTGCATTTATATATTTGCTTGACCTCTGAATTTTGTTTTCCACCACCCTCCTGCCCAACTGTTGTTGTATTCTTAAACTTGGTGGCTTCTGCAGTTACCCACCCCTACTATAAATTTGATCTGGGACACTCCTCCCAGTCCTGTCTCATTAGCTCATTCTACCTAATAGAGAGAGATCATTTGGGAAGGTCAACCCCCTTAGTTTCTTAACATTGAATTATCTTCTGTTCCTCCTCTCTCCATTTCCACTTTATTAAAACTATATACTTTATTCAGCTGCTTTTACTTTATTTGTGTTTCCTCATCCTTCTCCTCCTACTCTATTACTTCATCTTGCTTTTTCTGCTGCTTATTCACCAAAGTGTTCAATTGCATCTTTTCTGCTGCATTTATTACTGCTTGTTTATAGCCTGCTTAAATTGTAAGTGTTATTCTGTGCCTCTTAGTTTTGGTTTAAGCATTTGGGCTTTAGGTCTACCCCTTAACGCTCCCTGGCCTCTCTACCTCAGATTCTGACAAATACTGATGGACAATTTCCTACAGTTTCTCCTGCCAGTCTGGATGATATGGGCATCCTGAGACAGTGTAGCAACTGCCTCATGATCATGAACAACCATCTACTACTACCTCCTAGGAACACAATTTGTGAGAGATGTAATTATATTAAGAACCTAGAATTTATGTTCTCTCCCTCACAAGCCAGTACACCTGGCACTGAGAAGGTTGTCAACACAATCACTACACCTACACAACACACACCCACATATGCAGAGGTTCTCACCAAAAACATAACCAAACAAAGGAGACCTCCGAGGCAAACATGCATGCAAACTCCACAACTCTCCATACCACATACCACACATAGTCCACACACCTGTATCTCATAGCCATTAAGCCTTAACCATAAACCCAACATATTAGTCATAGGAGACTTCATTGTGAGACACACAGATGTGTCTCTCATCAGGTTGGATAAAGAGAAAGTCACAGTTAGTTGTTTGTCAGGTGCCAAAATCCACAACATCACACACGCACTCAAGTCTCTCAACAACAGGTACTGTTATGACTCTGTCATAGTCCATGTTGGCATGAATGACTTGAGACATACCTCCCTAGACTATATGAAGAGAGACATGATTGAACTCACTGAATATGTGTCCCAGGCAGGTATGTCTGTAGCCTTAATCAGCATTCTACCGTCACCCAGAATGATGCCTCAGTACAAAAAGAAAATGATTGACTTTAACAACTGGCTTAGTTTCTGGTGTCATTCCAGGAGGACCCACTACCTGGGAAGATATGATTAACAGACCATGATGCTTTGCCAGAGGTGGCCTGCATCTGTCTCACTTGGGCTTCAGACTTCTGGCAAAGGCTCTTGCCTCCCCTATAGTGCCTTTTTTATGAGAAGTGATGAGATTGAAACATAAATATTTCAACAAAATGCAAATTAAAGGTCACGCTGCTAAACGCTATGAGTCTAAACATGAAACTGCACTCATTCCAAGCATTCTTAACCTTGGAAGATGCTGACATTTGTGCAGTCACAGAAACCTGGTTCAAAGCTGTGGAGAGCACCCCAGTCTTACCTGGTTACTTATCCCATCATACATTCAGACATCAAACTGTGGGCAGGAAAGCCAAAGAAGGTGGAGTTTCAATATATATTAAAGCATACACACCTCCAAGCTGGTCAAACAGTATAACACACATGAGGCACTCCGGGTGCAGTTAACCATTGACAAACACCTGTTCAGGTCATAGCTAGCTACAGGCCCACAAATTTGACTCAAGATGCCCACTCTGCCTATCTAGACCTCTTCAAATCTATCAATATTTGACCCTTTACCCCGATCCCGGGTGAATTTAACTAACCAAACATAGACTGGATGAACTACTCATGACAGAACACAAATGTCCAGAAATTCCTGATTTTGCCAATGCAAATGCCTTACAACAGCTAGTCAATACCCCCACAAGAGATGATAATATCTTGGACTTGGTAATAACCAACATAAGTAACCACTGCAACATCCCTACAGTATCATCCTCCCTGGTAAGATCTGACCATAAAGCAGTCACTTTTGAAGTTACCATCTACCCAAACCCCCCCCCCCTAGTTATGGTCAAACAAAAAAACATCTTTAAAGCTGATCACAACCTCCTGAGGGATGCTACAAATAGCTTCACAGCTCCCTTCCCCTCTGTAGGAACTGGTGCCAATATCCAAGTCTGCACCAAAGTACTATAAAAACATTTATATAGATGCATGGAATCAGGAATACCTGACAGGACAAAATCATCCTCTGCAAGGAAGAGTTAACCTGTCTGGTGGACATCTGCAATAAATAAACATTATAACAAAAGGAAAAAATTGTTGTCCAGGACTAAGAAGGATCAGGTGCCCAATTGGAAGCAATCTCTCCTTAGCCTGAATAAACAAATAAGAGCACTAGTGAAATCCTCCAAAGCAAATTTCAAGTCCATATTGTTGACATCTACTAGAGACAATCATAAGGCCTTCTTCACATATGTCCACAGTCTCAAAGAAAACACCCAGACCTGCTCAGAACTGGTGGCCAAGGAACGAACGTACACAAATGTCATAGATATAGCCAACCCGCTGGCTGATAGACTCAGTGAAAACTGCACCCCTCTGTCCCCTGTCAGTAAATAAGGGCAGCTCCAGTACTTGCCCCCCCCACTTGTCTCTAGGGAACAGGTATCACTGCCCTCTCAAAGGCAAAAAATACAGCCTCCATGGCTCAGGCTGTATCATACATGAACTCAGGCAGGAACTAGCAGCACCATTAGGAACTCTGTTCAGCCAAAGCCTGAATATTGGCTTCTTCCCAGCAAAGTGGAGGACAGCCACTGTCATCCCTTTGCACAAAGGTGGAGTGTTCACCGATCCAGTTAATTATAGACCCATCAGCCTAATTAGCCTGATCTGCAAAGCCATGGAATGGATTATCATGGATCTCATTAACAAGGACATTGGCAACCTCCAAATACTCAATCCCACACAGTTTGGCTTTGTCAGAGGGAGGTCATGTTTGCTAAATTTGGTCAACTTCTTTGAGACAGTCACCAAAACCATGGACAAGGAGAAGATGGTGCACACCGCCTACCCTGACCTGGCCAAAGCCTTCTACACTATTCCCCACTCAGGCACAATAGATAAACTTTCTCAACTAGGCATCAATCCATAAGTTACTAGATGCCTAGCAAACTGGCTCACTGACAGAACCCACCTAGTTAAAATAGAGGAAGCCATCTCAAGCAGTAGACCTGTAATGAGCAGCATACCCCAGGGATCAGTCTTGGGGCCTCTGTTATTTGGAATATACTTTTCTGAGGTGCAGGCCAAAACCAGTGGGCTATGGCCGACCAAGTTTGCAGATGACTGCAAGCTGGGCACTGTCATCAAGTCCTCTAGTGATGTCGACTTCTTCCAAGAGGGTCTCACCCAAACAAATGACTGGTGCCAGAAACATGGCCTCAACCTGAATACCAAAAATGCATCAGCATCTCCTTTGGGGAGAGTGATGTTCCCATAAATTATCACATTAAAAAAAAATTCTAAGCTTGTTTCCTGCCTTTCCTGTGGGTGGTCTAGTCTGGATATAGATTTGCTGTGTCCAGGACTATTTGTAGGTTTCTAAGCCGTTACGCCTTTCTGTGTTGGAGGGAAGCCTTCTAGCTTAATTTTGTTTCTTAGAACTAGCCATTTTTTGTTTCAGCACTCAAGTCTGTTTCTTTGAGCTCAGCACTTGTTCAGAACTTATTGTAAGCACTAAATAAGCTACAAATTACTACAGCACTCAACTTTCCCCACTGTCTAGAGGAAAACAGTTTCTAGTACTTAACAAATAAGCACCTATCCAGGCATGTCTAAGGGTCAGCTCCCGGTGTTTTCTCCTGTCTACCTGATGAATCTGGGCATCTTGGGGCAATGCAGTAATTGCCTCATGTACACAGACAACCCTCTCCTCCTACCACCCAACAATACAACCTGTGAGAGATGCACTTATATAGCCAAACTGGAAGCAAAGCTCTCTTCACCTAAGACTGGACTAGACAGTCAAGAGGAGAAGGTAAACACTTGCACTGCACCACACTAGGCACATAGTCCCTCAAAACCTACACCACCAAAACACACACATAAAAACACAAAACACACATCTACATTTGTGGAGGCTCTCAGTAAAAACCTACCCAAGCAACAGGGACCTCCAAAGCAGAAACACAAGCAACCTCCACCCCCAACACAACCCAGATGACACATAGCCCACAAACTCAGTGTGCCACTCAACCACAGCCCATAAGGCATAACAACGTACCCAACACTCTAGTCATAGGTGACTCTATAGTCAGGCACACTGATGTTCCACTCACCAGGCTAAACAAGGAGAAAGTTACTGTCAGCTGCCTGTCGGGTGCCAGGATCCGCCACATAACGCATGCACTCAGGTCACTCCACAACAAGTAAAAATATGACTCTGTCTTGTAGCATCCTGCCATCACCCAAAATGATACCACAGTACAAGGACAAATGATTGACTTCAACAATTGGCTAAGCTTCTGGTGTCATTCTAAGGGGATCCAGTATCTGTCTGCCTGGGATGACATGATCGACAAACCACGATGCTTTGCCAGAGATGGCCTGCACCTGTTGCCCCTGGGATTCCGGATATTGGCTAAGGCTCTAGCCACCCCTATAGTGCCTTTTTTAGGCAAGGTTCAAATGACAAATTCACCACCCTAACAGGTACAGGCAAGAAGAATCTGAGGGTATTGCTACTCAATGCTAGAAGTCTAAACCTCAAAATGCACTCACTCAAGGCACTCCTTAAAATGGAGAACATCGACATCTGTGCAGTGACAGAGACCTGGTTCAAGTCTCCAGAGTGTACCCTTGCATTACCCGGCTACAATTCATACCACACCTTTCTGCCACCTAACCTGGACCGGAACACTAAAGGCGTAGGCTTGTCCATATTCATTAAGGATATCCACACCTCCAGGCTAGTTGCTCAGCATAATGCATCTGAGATTATCCAAGTGCAACTAACTCTGGGCAAGACCACAATCCAAATTGTAGCCTGCTACAGATCCCCCACCATGCCCCAGGATTCCCACTCCTCATTTCTTGATGCACTGGAAAATATTAGGGTACAACCTAACACCCTAATAATGGGTGATTTCAACTACCCTACCATTAACTGGGAAAACTACTCATGTACCAACTCTTGTGCTCAACGTTTTCTGGAATTCATAAATTCCAATCCTATGGATCAACTTATCCACAACCCCACCAGGGGCAGCAATATCCTAGACCTGGTTATTACCAACATGGGTAACCGGTGCTCCACACCAGAGGTCAATTCCTCGTTGGTCAGATCTGACCACAAGCTAATCACCCGAGACATCCACATCCCTCCCCCATCCCCCATTAGGGAAACCACAGTAAAAAATTTCTCCAAAGCCAACTTCACACTTCTTAAGACAGAAGTGGCAAACATCACGACACCCATGCTAATGGACAATAGAGGTATGACTGCTGAATCCTACACAAATGCACTTTATAAGCACTTATACAAGTGCATGGATCATGCAATCCCTAACAGAACCAAGATGTTATCCTCCAAAAAAAGGAAGCCAATCTGGTGGTCCCCTGCCATAAACAAACTCTACAACAGAAGAAAGAAACTGTTGCAAAAAAGAGTAAAATCCAATGATTGGAGAAACTCCCTGGTCAGCCCCAGTAAGAAGCTGAGATCCCTCATATAATCCTCCAAAGCTAGTTATGAAAACAAAATCACCACTGACTCTAAAGACAACCACAAAGCATTCTATAGCTATGTCAAGAATCTCAATGGCAACACTCAGATCTGCTCTGAGTTACAGCACAATGGCACTAAATATACAGAACCAACTGATATTGCCAACATCCTGGCAGATAGGTTCAGTGCTAACTTTACCCCCCTGTCATACCCTAAAGGGCCCATCTCTATACCAGAAGAATGCAAAGTTCCTGTAATCATGGCTGCACAGGAAAAAAACACACTATCCAAAGCCAAGAACACAGCATCCATGGGACCTGACAACATCTCAGGCTGTGTTCTACATGAACTACAGAATGAACTGGCACCCCACCTAAGTACCATGTTCAATCATAGCCTCACCTCAGGCTATGTGCCCACTGAGTGGCGCACAGCAGCAGTTATCCCACTCCACAAAGGGGGAGCCACCACAGATCCCGGAAACTACCACCCCATTAGCCTAACGAGCCTGGTCTGCAAGGCTATGGAAAGTATCATCATGGAACTTATAAACAATGACATTGGTAATCTCCAAACTCAGGACCCCACCCAGTTCGGGCTTGTAAAAGGCAGATCATGTCTCCTAAACCTGATAGACTTCTTTGAAGCAGTTAGCAAAGCCGCAGATGAGGGTAAGGTGGTTTGCACAGCCTATCTAGATCTCGCCAAGGCTTTTGACACCATTCCCCACTCTGGAATTATAGATAAACTCACTAAACTAGGTATAAATCCCTATGTCACAAGATGGGTTGCCAACTGACTCACTGACAGAACCCACACTGTGAAAGTAGCAGACTCCAAATCCAACTTCAGACCAGTGACAAGTGGAGTACCACAGGGTTCAGTCCTGGGTCCTCTCCTGTTTGGTATCTACTTCTCTGAAGTACAGGCCAACACAGGAGGTCTTTGGCTAATGAAGTTCGCAGATGACTGCAAACTAGGAGCCATAATCAAAACTCCAAAAGATGTGGACATCCTACAAAAGGGCCTCGCTGAGACAGATGCCTGGTGTCAAACCCATGGCCTCAAGCTCAATGCCAAAAAGTGCATTGTCATCCCTTTTGGTAAAATCTCTGTACCCATGAACTACCACATAGGCAGTAGTCTACTTAACACCGAAAGTGTGAAAAGAGACCTTGGGACACAGGTGGACAGTAGTCTCTCCTTTGATAATCACATCGCCACAATAGTTAGGAAATCCTTCTACGTGGCACACCTCATCACAAAAGGTTTCTCATCCAGGAAAAAAAAGGTCATTGTTCCCCTCTACTCGTCACTTATTAGACCCATTATAGAGTACAATGCCCCTTTTGGTATGTACCTCACAAGACATCTACAACAACTGGAAAGGCCACAGAAATACCTCACAAAGAGGATTACTGGCCTCAAACATATGCCCTATGCAGACCGTCTCAAAAAACTGCATCTTTACTCCGTCGCATATCGCCTACTCAGAGGCGATCTCTGCCTAACACACAAAGCTATGTCAAACCCAGAGCTTTTAGACATGCTCCACTTAAAGAAATCCCAATCCCTATGAGCTACACGCTCTAGGGATCTAAACCTTGTCACCACAATAAACAGAACATGCTGGAGGGATAGATTCCTGTCCCAGAGACTTCCCATACTCTGGAACAAACTATCTATCTATATCAAACAAAGCTCCTCATTAGCACTCTTCAAGAAAAATCTTGATGATTGGATGGGAGATAGGAAATTCACCCAGGGGATCACTTCTGTGGCTCTGCTCGACAGTGGCACAGGAAAATAATTTTTCTTGGGTGGCGAAAGCCAGGGTACCCTTGGCTAGGCTTATATAGGCCCTAGGGCCAATAGCCTAGTACCTACCTATGAGCCTATTAATAATAATGTCTTAAGCACGCAATCAGTTGTGAGGAATTTGGGCACTCAGGTTGATAGCAACCTGACTTTTGACCACTATGTTGCTTCCATTGTACGGAAAGCTTTCTATATGGCCCACCTCATAAGTAAAAGTATCTCATCCAGGGACAAGGAGGTCATAACATCCCTGTATTCTTCCCTTATAAAGCCCATTATTGAGTACAATGCCACTTTTGGAATGCACCTCACAAAACACATGCAGCAGCTAGAGAGACCACAAGGGTTCCTCACCAGGAGAATCCAGGGCCTCAAACATCTACCCTACACAGATAGGCTAAAGGCCCTGTCCCTCTACTTAGTTTCATACAGACTCCTCAGTGGTGACCTCTGTCTGGCATACAAAGCAATCTTAGACCCCGCCTTGATGGGACTGCTGCATATCTGCAAGTCAAACTCCACTTGAGTAACCCGCACGCAAGACCTCAACCTGGTCTATGACATCAATAGGACTAGATGGCAGGACAGATTTGTGTCCCAGAGACTCCCCCATGTGTGGAATAGACTCCCTCTTTAAGTCAAGCAGAGCACCTCATTATCCCTTTTTAAGCACAACCTGGATAACTGGCTGGCAAACAGAAAATACACCCCTGGGATTCCACCTGTGTCCCTGCTGGACAGAGGCATCAGGTGCTGAACTTGTCTAAAAATGGGCTAAACTCTTGCTAGGCTTATAAGGGTCTCAGAGCCAATAGCCTAGAAAGATCCTATGATCCTGTATGGGAACTTGTTTCATGACTGCCACTCATTGTGAAACATGTTCACAAAATCCTGTGTGTGTGTGTGTGTGTGTGTGTGTGTGTGTGTGTGTGTGTGTGTGTGTGTGTGTATATATATATATATATATATATATATATATATATATAAATATATATATATATATATATATATATATATATATATATATATATATATATGGGTCCCTGTCAGTTGATAGAGTTTTCAGAAACATGAACTCTATATGGTCGGTACCATATGATCAAGTTTTTGAAAACTCAAAGCTTTTGAATGGAGATCACAGTATAGCAAGGATCAGGAAATTTACCCTTTTCCTCACTATAGTGTGATCTCAGATTTGGTGTATATCTGTATATATATATATATATATATATATATATATATATATATATATATATATAAAACATATAAATATATGTGTGTGTGTATAGGTCCATGGAATTTAATTAAAACTGACATGGTTGAGCCTTTTTGATCAAAAGTTAATTTAATTGAAAATTCATCTGACTGAAAACTCATTTGACAAGAAAGTGTAGAAGTATCTGAAGGTGTCATTTCTTACCATAGGATTTATTATGGAAGTGAGTTTAGCAGAGTATGTATCTGTGGACTGCAATGGTTAGCATCATGCTGTACCCCCAGATCTGTAGATGACTGCGTTTTCTCCCAGCACTAATTTACTATGCATGGTGTTTTTTCTTTTCTTTTCTCTGTGGTTGTGTGATCATGGAGTTAGTATATATATAAATAAGGGGCTGTGAGGGGCGCAGGGGGGGGCTTTCCCCCTGCAAAAACATTTTTATGGTATATTTGTTGTGAAGTAAGTTTTCAGTGAAATGAGTTTTCAGTCAAATGGATTTCAATTAAATGAATTTTTGATCAAACGGGCTCGACCATTTGAGTTTCTGTGAAATGAAATGGACCCATGTCTATCCATCTATATGTAAAACTACTACAGCTCCTTCAATGAAAAAAAACTCAAGTGCAAAGTATTCAATCTACAATGTTTGAACAGAACTTAAAAAAAAAAAACCATAAAAAATTTATTTTTTTGCAAGTGGACAAACCACCCTTGCACCCTCCATGTGAGAGGTTGTGCCTCCCACACCCCCTGCTACTTATATATACCAACTCTGAGATTGCACTCCAGTGGGAAAAGTGCAAATCCACAATACTGCCTTCCTTACAGTACTCACCTCTGGTGACTGATAAATCGCATTAACATAGGTACCCCCTCATTCAACTCCTACAAAACCACACCACAATACTGCTTACCTGCCCCTGAGTTTGCAGAATGTCCCTGATGTCACTGTTTCTTTTAAATCACAAAGGATTGCTGTCAGTCAATACTACCAGACATTAGAGTTTTACTTTTCTTATTGTTCAAAAAATTCATCAAGATGCAAGACCTGTTGCTCTATTTTAAGTGGATTAGATTAATATTTAGAGAGACTCCCTGGTGTCGTCTAGTGCTCCCCTGGCTTTGTCTAGAAGTCTTAACACTGCCCTTGTATATTATAGTCAGCAATGCCAGACATTAGAGTGTCATACCTCTTAGTCTGCAATTTGCGCTGATATGGATTAGTGTATTTTTCAAATGTCTCTGGTGTCTAGTGCCTCCCTCCCACAAAGTCTTCTGCATTGCAAAAAAAAACTGTTATACTATTAACTTTTTCAATAAATAAAAGAAAAAAGTTCCCTGTTGTTTAGTGCTCCCTCAGTTTACATCATTAGACAAGGGAGATTCACACATACACAGACAGACACACACATGACTGCACTCATGCACGTACTCACTCAGTTACCCACAGTCACTCATGCGTACATGCATGCACAGATGTCCACACACACACACACACACACACACACACACACACACACACACACACACACACACACACACACACACACACACACACACGCACACACACGCACACACTCTCTTTCTGCATCAAAGAACCTTCACACATAATTGCACTCATGCACATACTCACACATTCACCCACCCATGCACGTACACACACACACACACACACACACACACACACACACACACACACACACACACACACACACACACACACACACACCCTCTCTTTCTGCAGCAAAGAACCTCCACACACAACTGCACTCATGCACATACTCACCTATTCACACACACACACACACACACACACACACACACACACACACACACACACACACACACACACACACACACACACACACACACACACTCACTCACCTACTGTCCCCTTACTAACCCCCTACTTTCACCACTCAGGCAGACACAAACTTGACACCACTCATTCCTCTGCATACACTCACACATGCAGATATACACACACATGCATATGTGCACCAACAATACCTATCTGCTCTTTCATCCAACATGATACATTGAAAGCATTGGATGAATGTGAGGTTTTGGCCTTGTTAATTACCAATACTGGCAGTAAGGATTTACACAGCTGAGCAGTTCTATGACTTGCTCAGCTGCGTAAATCACTTGCTGCAGGCATTTTTGGGGAGAGCACATGGCTAATTACATTAATTCTCTCTCCCATAATGCCTCATTAACATTTTGAGTAGGCCAGAGAGACAGTCCAACATGGTACTGTATCTCTTTGAGATAAGCATTGCATTAGAGCTGTTTTAGAATCGGAAATGGCTATCACCAGTGATGGAAAGGGCTACTACTGGTGGTCACATTTCTGAATCATGGCCCTAATGATTTAAAGCTTGAGCATTAGATAGGGTGAATGTTGAAGAGAGAAAATTGTCACTGTAAGTGCATAGACAAACACACTACAGGACTACAGGGAAAATCATTTAGAACTGGAAAATTGATTCAAAATGTATTTGTTTCACCACCCAAAAATTATCAGATTTAATAATCATTTTGGAATGTTAACAAATGAATAAACAGTTGTCATTTTTCCATGATCACATTCACTCATTTTGTAATTTTTTGACATTTAAATCATCTAATGTCAGCTGATGCTCCCTAGTCACAAAGACTGTTCTATTTATTTGAATAAATAACTACAAACTGCAAGTTCATCACTAGTTTCCAACCGATTATGTCCGGCAACTAACATAAAGCTTGCGGATTAAGTCACAAGCAAGAACTACCATTTTATTTTTAACAAAACATGCTAATAATGGGCTTCTTCCATTAAAGACCACTGCTGCACTTGGAGCACCTTCTCACTCATGGTCCAAAAATCAATTAGAGTTGATAAGAGAGGTACATAAGAAAACAGGGAAGGAATTTTGCAGTGAGAAGAGGATGAGAACAGAACAGACGAAGTGGAGAGGAAATGGTTAGAAAAGCACTGCCGGAGCAGAGTAAGGTTAACAGGTAGCTATGGGAAGGAAGACATTGAAAGCTTAGCTGTAAAGAAGACTAGATATGAAGGGAAAAGGAGTCAACTAACATAAAGACCTAGGAGAAGGACCGAGAAGAGGCAGAAAGATGTAACAAGAGAACAAATAAATAATGTAAATAAATGGTATGAAAAGCTGATAGATGGAGAAATGATAAAAAATGCAAGCTAACAATGAGACAGGGCAAGCCACATTGAGTAAACCATTATTCTTCAGACTACACGTGTGTTGATTGTGGTGATCAAACCACAGTTTGGTAAACTGTTATCATTCATTCAGACTAGCTGGTGACAGGCCAAGATGGATAAGTTGATTTCACTAATGTAAATCAAGCTATTCAGTAGGTATGATATAACCTCCCATGTATCTTGTATTTCACATATATTCTGAAATCTTTACTTGGTCACATTAGGCAGCTGAGAAATAACACCTTGCAGTGTGCAAAACTAATCCAAAATGACTTTATCCACTCTCAACCTAAAGACATACCTAACATGCATGCAGACAGATTTACAGTTAACTTTACTCCAGAAGCAGTTATCAAAATTCCACAAATCTCTGAGTCCTGAGTCCCACTCTCCCCTAGGATCATCTGGGAACACGTCCTCTCTATACACTCTAAAACTAAGAGCACCACTTCCATGAGCCCGACAGTTTTCTTTAGGTGCCTTATTAATAGTGCCAGGCATGCCCTCCCCGAACCACCTCCTGTGGTTATTTAACTTAAGTCTAGGCAGAGAATAACTTCCTGAGGCTTGGATAGCAGCTGTATTGGTGCCTAATTTGCAAGGTCATGGAGTGTATCATATCTGATCTCTTGTACTACGATATTCTAAACCTCATTCCACTGGATCCACAGTGGTTTTTGTCAAGGGCAGATTATGTGTATCTAGCTTGGTAAACTTCTTTGAGAATGTTACAGTGACAGTGGACAGTGGCCAATTTTTCCACACAGCACATCTGGACCTGGCCAAGGCCTCTGCACTGTACCCCCATACCAGCCTTATAAACAAGCAAATAAAGTAAAGGTAGACCCTTACATGGTACGATAGATTGCATGTGGTCAGACATCTGTAGGCACTTAGGCAGAGGATTATGACTGAGCTGCTAGCAAACTGCGCTCCATAGCCAAGGGTATAGGGTTAAGATCCTTCTACCTCTGTTTGCTTACTGTGTGACACTGAGCAAGTCACTTAACAAGAAGGAGCCATCAGGTTGCCCTCCAAAAGGGACACGTGTCCAACAGGCTTACCCTGTGAAATGTATAAAACAAACTGGCTGAATGATAGCACTCAAACAATTAAGGTGACAGGTCAGGTATCATGTCAGAAAATAAGAAAGCAATCAGTGGAGTACCACAGGGTTCGATAATGGGATCCCGTCTTTTTTGCATATACTTTTCCAACCTCTATACCAGAAACTCTAAGCTATTGTTAATCAAAATCGATGATGACTGCAAGATTGGCACACTCATCTGTTTCATTACTGGTATAGAAGTCCTTCAGCAATAACTAGCCCTAACAAACCAAAGGGTTACAGAGAAAGGGTTAAAACTAAATGCAAAAAAAGCATCACCACGTTTGGGAAACACCCCTCATCTACAATTTACAGCATAACCAATACCCCACTCCACACAGACATTGTTGTCAGGGATGTTGGCAACTGGGTTGACAATTCCTTCACCTCTGACCAACATGTTGCAAAAGTAGTTAGAAAAACCTGTCTAGCACAGCTGATTTTTAAAGCTATCTCATCTTGATCAGAAGATGTTATTGGCCCCTCTGTGCTCTGCCCTAATTAGACAAGTTATTGAGTACAGTGTCATGCTGGCATGTACACAGCCAGATATATCATGCAGCTGCAAATATATATATATATATATATATATATATATATATATTTTTTTAAAAAAAGATTTTGGCCAAAAAAACTGTCATTCTGGCATGTACACAGCCAGATATATCATGCAGCTGCAAAAATTATTTTTTTTTTTTTGAAAAAGATTTTGGCCAAAAAAACTTAGCTATGAAGACAGATTAGAAGTCTATACCTATATTAGATTTCTGAATAGAAGTCTATGCCTGGCATTTTATTACATCAAAGCAGAGATGTACTAATGCGGGGGTGGAGGGTATGATTCAACCCAGGTGCAAACAGTAAGAGGGTGCAACCTTGTCTTTTAAAAGCTTTTCTGGTTTTAAACATGAAAAGCTTAAACTAAAATCAGAGCCAGAGCCTTTAAGGGCATTCTTCTTTAAGAATGCGCTCTATCTGTGCGTCTCGGCATGCATCAATGCATGCACTTGTTGCATACTCCTTTTCGGTGTTCTGTGTGGAATTTAAATACAAGACTGTGTGTGTGTGTGTGTGTGTGTGTGTGTGTGTGTGTGTGTGTGTGTGTGTTTTAGCATACCTCTCAAATCTGCACAAAACCTAAAATATAGTGACAGATTTTAAAATATTGCTCTAATATACTTAGAAATTTGATAGAATAATAAGATAAGTGTTAGCCCGTATTTTCTGAACAATATGAAGTTTTGTATGATTTTATTTTGAAACTTGAATCCTTAGTGATTTACCAGAAAACCCCAAAATTTATGAGGAGAAGACCAATGATGTAAGACGAAAATCTGGACATTCTGCAAAAATCTGGACAGTTGAGAGCTATGCAAATTTCCTCAGACTCAAGCCCTGTACGTTGGTAAAGGAAAGAAGAGCCTGAATCCTCTATACCAACTACAAACTATTACAAAATGAGTTTTGGTACATTTTTAAAGAACTGAGTTTCAGTGCACGTGCAAGGAATTGAATCTTTGGTACTTTTTCAAGGAATTGTGAGCTTCAAAGGAAAAGAGGTTTACTGTTGCTCACGCTAAGCCTGTTTTCAATGTGCACCTGTTTTGTTTAGCAAATGTTTATAGCATTACAGGTATACACAGGTAGCATGCTTGCTTATAATGCAGAAGGCTGTGGGTTCTTCTCCCACAGCATGTAGATAGATTGCGGATACTGTGTTGTACTTTAAGGGGGAGGGAGGTAGTGGTGGTGCTGCAGTCTTGAGCGTGACCTCTTTTGGATGAGATGCCTAGTAACTATGGACCTGTTTTTGGTTTGCCATTCAGTCCTTATTGCAATATTGCCAGCTTACCA
The DNA here is from genome assembly GCF_019279795.1 of Protopterus annectens. Classification (NCBI taxonomy): domain Eukaryota; kingdom Metazoa; phylum Chordata; order Ceratodontiformes; family Protopteridae; genus Protopterus; species Protopterus annectens. The sequence continues at coordinate 1,120,072,454 of NC_056743.1, forward strand.
AATTTTTTTTTCAATTTAACATAGGTCATTAATTCGTCAAGGGCAGCAGGCACTGAATTTGTAGATGAAACACTGAAATACAAAGTTGTTTGCTAGCAGCAACCTCTTCATTGCAGTTGTGCTATGGATGAATATAACTTGGCCTTTTGACTTGGTTAGTTTAAATTCCACCCTTAAGCTGCATTTGTGTGAATACATTTGAATATTTATGCTTTTTTTGTTGGGAGGTTGCCAGTAACTTTGTCCTTTTCATATTATTTTAAAAGCTGGCTAGTGTGCATTTGTGTGAAATAAATTGATATTCTTGGGTGGGGGGTGGATAGCTGTGCTATGGGAACTTATCCCCTTCATTTGCTCAGCTTAAACTTTGCTATTAAGGGCTGGCTAGTGCATATTTGTGTAAAATAAATTGGAATATTTATGCTTTTTCTCTTGGGAGGAGGGTGGCTAGCTGTATTGCTGAGGAAATAACTGGTGTTGAGTTTAAAGTCGGGTATTGATGGCTAGTGTGCATTTCTAGGAAATAAATTGGAATATTGTATGAAACAAATTTGAAACTGCCCCCAATTTTATATGCTTTGTCTGCAACTTACTCTCATATTGTTTTCTTAGTTTATAATCTGACTTTACATGACTAGTGTGCATTTGCTTAAAATATACTGCAATCAGTACACACTCTCTCTCTCTCTCTCTCTCTCTCTCTCTCTGGGTGCTGTATTTGTAAAAACCAAGCTGAAGCTGTTCATGATTTTGCTGAATGTCCCTAAGTTTGTTTCATCTTGAACTGTTCCTAACAGAATTTAGGGTCAAATGTCCACATAAGTTACCAAATCCTGAACTACTGGATCAGCTCTTAGGAGTGTGTTATCAATGTCGTACTCAACATTCCAAAGGAGACAATAATGCATTTCTGACATTTGGCTGTAGTCCGTGGTCCCGGCACTAGTTATTTGTTTGGGTGAAGCCTTCCTGTAGGATGGCTGGATCTTACTGGGATTTGATCACTGCTCCTACCTGGCTCCTTGCTGGTCATTATTTTGTTTTATTTCAGGATTATTATGAAAAACAATTGTCACAGAGGAGGATGTTTTAGAGAAAAATCTCTGTGAGGGAGGGGGATTGTTAAAAAAAAATTCTGCTCTGGGTGCAAAATATGCTAGGTATGCCAGTGCATCAAAGACCCCCAATCTAATGGATCTCTTATACTTACACACGATGAACATCTACATAAACTCCAAACCAAAGGTGTGAACTTCCTTCAATATGTAAAAAATCACATTGGAGGGCTACTCATTGCTTGTCCCATCTGTGGAAGAGATTGCCCCTGCATGTTAAGCTGAGAGACACCCTTGTCACATTCAAGATTAACCTTGATGAGTGGATGTGCACCCACAAAGTCATCCCTTGGCTGACATGCGTTGCCCTCCTGGAAGTGGGGAAACAGTCTGAGGGTGGTATTTTACAAAGCACACATGGTATTCAGACTTACTTAATTCACAGTTTCTGTGATTCTAAATACTAATATTTTATATGCAGCAACACACATAGGGAATGTAATTAAGCTAGGTGAAGAAAGGCTGATAAGAATTGGCAAAGACTTTTCAAATAAACTGTTATATACTTTATTACTAAAAGAACTTAGCTGAAATGGTAATGGTGAAAACAATTAAAAACCTCAAGCTTACAAAGCCCTACCACAGTACAGCTAGACAAGCATCGAACAAAACGTTTTTGCATTTGCATTAGCAAATTCCATTTCAGACTGAAGTATACATTCAGATAAAATTTAAAAGAGTTATTTGTTCATGTGTCTCTGTATTTGATCATGTTTATGCAACCACAGGAATACAGTTTCTTTATTGTGTTTCCTTTAAATGTTGAATGTCATATAATATTGAATTTTTCATCCTGTAAAATCTGACCTATAAATTAATTAGAATAACTGTATGGAAGAGGTATGGAAAATTAGGCTGTAGAAACAAGTAATGTATCAATGGCTAGTTTATATAGATTTAAATCTTAATCCCTTTGAGAAAATCAAAACAAAAATGCAAGGTCTGAATGTTTTACTAAAATATGTGATACTCTATACCATTCACTGCTTTTTCCTTCCATTTCATTTTATTCTCTTGGATGTATGTACTCCATGTAGTACGGAAATTCTTTAGATTTTCAGCAAGAGATGACGAATCAGGTTGAGTCTCCATTGAAGTTTGCCTTTGCGAGGAACTGCAAAAGAAAGGCAACAGTAAGCATACATTTCTTCACTGAATGTGAACAATCCATAGCAGGGATAATGGTAAAGGATACTTGATTTTATATAAGTTGGCCTAGTAGCTGTCTAGAACAAGATTGTAGGTTGGGACCCCCCCCCCTCTCATTTTTGCTTGCGAGTCCCACCTGATAAATACTTTGTTGTCATGACAAAATGAGATTATGAGATGTAGGGCTAAATAGGCAACTAAATATTAAATGAAAAATGATAATGCTGTTCTTTTTAAATTTCAGCTGTCTCCTGGCCCAGTGCATCACAAAACTGGCTTGTATATTAGTTGTTTCCAATATAAAGAGCCACTAAGGGTAGAAAATGAAGAAAAAAAAATGCTTTTGTTTTTATCTTTATATGAAGTTCTACATAATCCCAATCTTGCGAGGAGCACAATAACTACATATTACTAGTTTTAATTAATTTTCTGACTATCCTAATATGATTTTATTGTCATAGAAAGTTACTTTTTGCCCATAATGCACTATGAGGGCACAACTGATTGGATTCATTCTTTATTTTGTCCTTGTCACCCCTATGAAGTTTATTAAAGTTAAAAGTATTGACTTACACAATGATTGAAACCCCTTGCAGTGAACACCACAGGTCAAACTCAAGACTCAAAAGGGTGTTCACAATGCCAGCATTCAACAATTAAAAAAAAATAGAACAAAGGTTCTCACTTTCTGATCAGTAAAACTAACTCCACCTTGCTTATGTCTGCTAACCCTGACAATAATCCAACCCTGCACGTTAAGAAAAGAAAAAAACTTTCCTTAACAGTACCTGTAATATAGATACTCAAGACACAGATTATTCACATATACACACATACACTACACTAAAACTATTCCCTATACTAACATTAATTCTAACCATAAAAAAGCAAACACACACACACACACACACACACACACACACACACACACACACACACTATACAAGTATCCCCTTACCTAAACCTAACTACTTATAACCTGCAAACATGTACACACATACTCCCAAACCACATACACACCTACTACCTTTTTAGCACCACAGAAATTCATAGAGATGGATATTTAATAAACTGAATATTTGGCAACATTAGCCTTCAGTTAATGTAGTCAGTGGAATGAACAGTCAACTGCTACTCACACCCAGTTCCGTTCATTTTGAATGAAGTAATGAGAAATACTGTTAAGTCTGAGAATCCTCAATAAAAGTATTAATGCATGGTTTGCAGTGATGCTTATGCATTTGCTTCCTACACATGCTACACAATCTATAGAGGTGCTTGCAGAAATATAAAGGAACAGCTACAGTAATATAGGCTTTACAAAAAACTGAAATTTTGTGAGCTTCAGGTCCTACCTTCCTCCCACATTCTTCCCTGGGTTATCTACAGTATCACATTTCTGGTGTACCAGTTGTGAGATAGTATCCTTGCACTGCTCAGATAATCTAGAGATGTGAAGTTGTTAAATCTTGCCGTTTATTCTCACTGATGGGTTTGGAGCTGATACTCGGCTCCGACACGGCTTATAGCAAAGCTCAAGGTTAGACAGTAGCTCGAGACCAAGCCCCTTATCCCACAATGCACTGCTGAAATTACCTCAGATCTAGTTTGCCACGGCAAGAGATCTCGGTGATCCAGTCAGCTCGGACCATATTTTGCTTAAATCGCAAGTTTAAAAAAATTTTTCTCCTTCTTTTTGATATATATCATTCTCTATCTAGTGTGTGTGTGTGTTTCAAGTTAAAATATTGTAGTTATACGTACTTTAGATTGTAGTAGGTAGTGCCCTGTGTTGGCTTAGTTTTCTTAGAGTGTTGGGCCTTTTGTTAGCCCTATTTAGATTTAACAAATTCTACTTGTTATTATCACTTTTTTAGTGTGGGCCTAGTTAGCCCTGTATTTAACCTCTACAAGTTAATTCTGTGGTGTGCCTGTTTCAAACTTTGAACATGTCGGATGAGAGGGAAAAGTCTCATCCCAAATCAGGGTTTAAGAAATGTCCAGATTGTGGACAGAAAATGTCCGACACTGACGGGCATGTCCAATGTGTTTACTGTCTGGGGGCTAAACACCTCCAAGACTCTTGCAGTATTTGCCACTCTTTTTCCTCTAGGGTTCTCTTAGAGAGAAGAAGAAAATTTATTGATAGGGGGTTGCTGCAGCATACTTTCTCTGAGGTGTTGGGTAGCCAGGAAGGTGCTAGCACTTCTTCAAAATCATCTAAATCTTCTGGAGATTCTAAAGTTACTAAAAAGGCAAAAAGAATAGAGGGTACAGGGTCATCGGTTCCAAAGTCCTCGGAACCGAGTGTCCCTTTGGATCAGAGCCAGCAACCAGTCTTGGAGCCGGTCTCTGAGGTTCCTTCATCTCCTCTGTCCAGTCAGCACCTTCGGTGCATTCCTCAATATCTTCGGTCAGCCTCTCAGATATGGATATGGATCGGCTAGTGCAGAAGCTTCTACAGGCACCAGGACTTGCTAAATTGTTGCCGACCCCAACCCTTTCATTGGAGCTGAAGACCATTGAACCAGACTTAACTACTACTCCTCCGAGCAGTACTGGACTCTCAGAGCTGAAGGAGACCAAACCGATAGTTGTCGAACCTATGGAACCGAGACCCGCACCGGTGTTATCGGTTCCATCTACTCAGGCATCCTCGGTGCCGACCGAGGACGCTAGGAGCTGACACTCTTCTGTCAGGTCTGGGGAGGATAATCGGACCAATTTGTCAGTGCTGACCCTTCCGATTGGGGCTTTGGCTCGGATGAGCTCGGCTCCTACCTTGGGCTCCGAGCCCATGGTTTCGGTGTGGGAGGATCGGACGGTCCCTCCGGATCAGTCTATCCCTTCTCGTTGGTGCCACAATGCTTTCGATGCCATGAGGAGAGTCCTGCCTCCTAAGACATCATTGGCATCAGTTTGGGCTTCCTTCTCCCCTCAAGCACCTGTGTCCACTTCTATGGCTACCGGCCCCCTAAGCGTGGAGACCCTGAGCCTCAAGTAGCCCCACAGGGCACCCGCTGTTCTTCCAAGACCTCCCCAGATCTCTCCACTGAGGAGGTACCCAGGAACAGACTGTGCAAGAGGAGGCACTTTGACCCCCCACAGGAGTCTTTGACATCCGACACTGACTTGGATGGGTCAGAAGGGTCCCCTCGATCCCCCTCTGAATATATCTCCTTTGCGGAGATATTAGAGATCCTGAGTCAGAGGGGCAATTGGCAGTCCAAAACCCCTACTGAGGATGAGTCAGTGCTCTTGAAGGCTTTTGGGTCTCAACCTTTCACTTCTTGGGTGTCTCCGCCTTATGATGAGCTCATGGAGCTGATCTCTTGTAAGGCGTGGGAGTCACCGGAGGCCATGGAACCTGTCCCTTGGAAGCAAAATAAGTTCATCTCTGCCCCAGTGGACAAAGCCTTTTTGACAAAAGGAGTGCCTGTTGATGCCATGGTGGTAGCTGCAGTCACCAAAAAGGAAGTGTCTGAAACATCCGCATCTATCCATCTTCATAACAGAGATTCTAGGATCATGGATAGATAAGGGAAATGCATGTTTAGTTCAGTGACTTTTTCTCTGCAATTGCTGAACTATTTAACCCATTTCATGAGACTACAAGGAGATCTCCTGAAAGTGCTAGGAGATACTCTCCAGGGTATGGTAGCTGCAGGGTTTGCCGATAAAGTCAACACACAGCTCGCTACCCTAAACTCGGTTGTCAACTCGTCCATGCGTCTCATATCTTATGCAGCTGATGGTTGAAGTAGAGATGCTAGTTCAGGCATTGCTCTGCAGAGACAAGCCTGGATGCATCTCTGTTCCTTTATGGAGCCCTTTAAGTCTTCTTTTACCAACACCTCATTTGATGGCTCTTCGCTGTTTAGGCCTAAAGTAAAGGAAAATTTAACCAGGTGTGAGCAGGAAAGCAAGACCTTATCTGCCATTGGAGTCCATTTTTTTACCCCTACTCGGCCCTCTCCCAAGGGCCCTAAGGGCGGAAAAGTGTGTTGCTGAAAAGCACAAGGAGCCTTTCAGGACACATGTGGAGAAGCCCCCTCTAGAGGCAGAGGAGGGGGTTATAATGGAAGGCGCAGCCCATGCGGCAGAGGGGGTCTGCAGCAACAGGGTGACAGAGGCCAGTTTTCTGGTCAGCCCTATCAGCGCTCTTGAAAGAAGGCCCAGCTGTCCGGCTCTGGAGGCAGTTGGGGGTCGCTTATCTTTGTACCTAGAAGCCTGGCTAAACATAACGTCAGATACATAGGTACAAAGCATCATTTCCAGAGGATATTTCATACCGATCTCTTCCCCTCCCACTTCTGTAAACAGAATCCCAGATGTTCCACCCAGTCTCAGGGAACAAGCAATCGTAGAGGTCCAGAAATTGCTAGAAAAAGAGAGTCATCCAACCAGTCCCAGCAGACCAAGTTGGATTTGGAACTTACTCAAGATTCTTTTTGGTACCAAAGAAAACAGGGGACTGAAGACCTATCTTAGACCTCAGCAGACTCAACCAATTTGTAAAGAAAGAGAAGTTCCGAATGGTCACGCTTTAATCCATTCTTCCCTTCCTAGGGAAAGGCAATTGGATGTGCTCCATAGATCTCAAGGATGCATACTATCACATAAAGATGAACAGATACTCCAGGGATTACCTGCATTTCCAGCTGGGAGCCAATCATTACTAGTTTCAAACCCTGCCCTGTGGTCTCACTACAGCCCCCAGAGTGTTCACCAAATGCATGGCAGTGGTCACGGCTCACCTGAGGCATCTAGGATTCCAGGTGTTTCCATACGTAGACGATTGGCTCCTCACCACTACCACCAGCCATCAATTGACTTAGGCAACACAATATACTCTGACACTCTGCCATCAATTAGGCATTACAATCAACTTCAAAAAGTCTGCTTTATCGCCATTGCAGCATACCATTTTTATAGGAGCAGAGTTAGATACCTCAACCACCACTCTACGTCTTCCAATCGAAAGAGTCTCACTTCTTTGCTAACTCACTGGTGTCAAAGAACAAAGCTACAGCAGCAGAAGTCTTGAAGGTGCTAGGTTTGATGGTGGCAGCAATCCTGGCTGTACCACTCACAAGGATGCATATGCGAATCCTTCAATGGCTCCTTTTTGCTCAGTGGTCTTACCAAAAGCTACCGATGCACCACATGATTCTTATCACAGATTGTTGCAAGAGAGACCTTCGGTGGTGGTTGACATCTCTTCATGTCACAATCGGAAGACCCTTTGTTCTCATCCCCCAGTAGCCACTGTGACCATGGACGCTTCCCTGATAGGGTGGGGGGGCATTTTCAGGGAAAGACTACCCAAGGCACATGGACGGATCAAGAGTCACATCTGCATATCAATGTTCTGGAGTTGAGAGCGGTACTTCTGGGTACTTCTGACGTTGCAGTACTTTCAGGACTCTCTTCCTCTAGGGACAATTGCAATTCAGATGGACAACATGTCAGTGGTCTGGTACTTGAACAAACAAGGTGGAACCAAGTCTTACCCCCTTTGTCAAGAAGCCCTCAGGGTATGGCAATGGGCTGTGTCGTCCCACCATTTTCTGATAGCAAAGCACATCCCGGGGAAATTCAAGCGTGATAGTGGACAAGCTGAGCAGGGAAATACTGTTGCTTCACGAGTGGTCTCTCAACCAACGAGTTGCGGATTTGATTTTCCGCAAATGGGGCCAGCCTTGCTGCGACCTCTTTGCCAGTCACATCAATACCAAATGCAGAAGCTACTTTGCCCTAATACCACCTCCAGGACATTCCTTGAGAGATGCACTCGTACACGATTGGCCTCCTGGTCTCCTATATGCATTCCCACCTATCCCATTGATATCCAAGGTTTTACAGAAAGCAAAATCGCTGGGAAGGACAGTTATCCTCATAGCCCCCTACTGGCCTCGACAGATTTGGTTCCCCTTCTTTCACCATCATCTGCTGGAGGATCCATGGATCCTGGACCCAGTTCCGGACCTTCTGACACACCCATCAGGGGACCTCCATCCTTCACTGCAGTCCCTAAAGCTGACTGCTTGGCTAATCCATTTCCCCTAATTGCCAGGCTTCATTCACTCTCAGATGATACAAGACAAATCCTTTTGCCTTCTCACAAGCCATCCACCAGGAAACTATACCGCAGTAAGTGGAACAGTTTCTTAATTTGGGCCAATATACAGAAAATCGACCCTTTCCAAGCTCCTCTATCATCCATTTTAGAATTTTTGACAAAGATTTTTAAGGAAGGAGCAGTAGCTGCCACAGTTCGAGTCCAGTTAGCCGCCATATCAAATTTCCACCTTGTATTCGATGGGTTGAATGTTATGGGCCATAAGTTATCTAAGGTTTTTCTTAAAGGTGTTTTTCACATGAGACCTCATGTCAAAATCTCTTATTCTCCCTGGAATTTGAATTTTATGCTTTCTCAAATAATCCCCCCCCCCTTCGAACCAGCATCTTCTTGTGATCTCAAATATTTGTCCTGGAAGACTATATTTCTAGTAGCCATTACTTGTGCCCGCAGAGTGTCAGAACTTCAAGTATTATCTATCAGACCTCCTTACATGATTTTCCATGCTGATAGAGTATCTTTCAGAACAAACCCCTCCTTTTTGCCTAAAGTCTGTTCTGAATCCAATATCAATCAGGTCATTGAGTTGCCAGTCTTTTTTCCCAACCACTCTAACAAATTGGAATACATACTGCATAAACTTGATGTACACAGACAGCTCAGATTTTATCTTGATAGAACTAAGGATATTAGAAAATCAGATCAACTTTTCGTATCCTTTTTGGAGGCCAGAAAAGGTAATCCAGTGGCTAAAACAACCCTATCTAAATGGTTATTAGATTGTATATCCTTTGTTTATGCGAATGCAAACACACCATTGACACACAGACCTAAGGCTCATTCTACCAGAGCTGTTTCTATGTCTTCTGCCTTTCAAGCTAAATTGCCCCTTGACAATATTTGTGCTGCAGCCACTTGGTCTAAGCCTCATACCTTTATCACGCATTTCAAAGTAGATAAGGCTTCCAGGGACAGGTCTTCCTTTGGTTCCACGGTGCTGAAAAATGTACTTCCATGAGCCACCCAAGATTCAGGGTGCTAGGGACGCTACCCATTAGTGAGAATAAACGTTGAGATTTAACAACTTCACATAAAGAAGTTATGTACTCACCATAACGTTCCATGTGAGCTGTTTATCTCGCCTTTATTCTCACATCCCTCCCTCCTTCCCCCTCCTGGCTGACAGTTGACTTAGAGGCTAATACCATCCTGGTTATTCAATACTTCTTCTTCCCCTTTGGGAAGTGCTTCCTTGTAGAAAAAGAAAAAAAGGTATATATACTCGCAGAAAACAAGATCTGAGGTAATTCAATAAATAAAAAATAAAATAAACAAATAAAATAAAATAAAAAATTCCAGCAGTGCATTGTGGGATAAGGGGCTTGGTCTTGAGCTACTGGCAAACCTTGAGCTTTGCTATAGGCTGTGTCAGAGCTGAGGATCGGCTCCGAACCCATCAGTGAGAATAAAGGCGAGATAAACAACTCACGTGGAACATTTTTCTTTTGTCGCTGAAATGCAGACCCTTTTATTTATCCAGGGAATTTAACAGCATCTGCATCACAAGTGTCTACAATCCTCCCAGTGCTAATCCAAATGAGGCAATGACCTGGCTATAATGAACTGCAAAACAGGAATCCAGACTGTGTTCATATAGTGGCAGGTGACTTTAATCAGGCCAACATGAAAACAGTTCTGCCTCACTATTTCCAATATGTGGACTTAGCAACAAAGGATGAGAACACACTGGACAAGGTATACAGCAATATTAAGCTGGTATTTAAGGCAGTGCCTCACCCATACCTGAGAAACTCTGACCGCCTCTCCGTAGTGTTACTATCAGCATATAAACCATTACTAACTAGAGGGAGAACAACAGTTAAACAAGTAAGAGTATGGCCAAAGCGTGCAGTCTCAGCACTCCAGGACTGTTTTGAGAGCACAGACTGGAGCATATTCAAGGAGGCAGCTACTTGAGAACCAGTGTATCAACCTGGAGGAGTACACTGAGGCAGTAATGGGCTACATCTTGAAAAGTGTGGATGATGTGACAGTCATCAAAACCATCATCACATGAGCCAAAAAGAAACCCTGGTTGACGAGAGAGGTGTACAAATTACTGAAAGCAAGGAATACAGCCTTCAGGTCTGGAGACAGGGAAGCCCTCAGAACAACCAGAGCAAATCTGAAAAAGGGAGGAGGGAAGCAAAATGCACCTATGGCAGAAAGACCCAGAGCTACTTCTCTGACCAAAAATACCCCAGGCGCCTATGGCAGGGTATCCAGACCATAACTAACTACAGACCCCTATCTTCACAATGTGAGGACAACAAGGAATTTCTAAATAAGTTGAATGTCTACTTCTGCAGATTTGAGGAAGGGAACAGAACAGCAGCAAAGAAAATGCCCATCAGCCATAATGTGAAGATGCTCACCCTCAACCCAGCTGATGTCCAGGGGGCACTTCACAAAGATAACCTGAGAAAAGCAGCTATGCCTGACAGCATCCTAGGCCATGCACTCGGGGACTGCGCAGTGCAACTAACAAGTATCCTCATGGATATCGTCAATAACTCTGGGTGAGCAAATAGTTTTGAAATGCTTCAAGGATACAACAATCATTCCATTACCAAAGAAGTCTCCACCATCTTGCCTAAATTACTATCACCCTGTAGCCCTCACCTCCACATTGATGAAGTGTTTTGAAAGGTTGGTCAAGGATGCCATAACATCTGGGCTGCCTGCTGATCTTGACCCTCTGCAGTTTGCTTACTGAGCAAACGGCTCTACGGCAGGTGCCATCTCTCTAGTACTCCATCTATCGTTGGAACACCTTGTGAATAAAAACACCTACGTGAGGGTACTATTCATCGACTTCAGCTCTGCTTTTAACATGGTCATCCCTCTTCATCTGGTAATGAAGCTACTCCAACTAGACGCCAACACTCTACTTTGTAACGGGATTCTTGACTTTCTCACAGACAGATCTCAGAAAGTGTGCACAGGAAATAACTCCTCAGATAGCATTACTCTTAACACTGGAATTCCACAAGGATGTGTACTAATTCCCTTGCTGTTCACCCTGTTAACACATGATTGTACAGCCAGGTAAATACAAACCACATCAAGTTTGCTAATGACACAACGGTGGTGGGCCTCATCAGTAATGATGATGGAACAGCATATAGAGATGAGGTGGAACAACTGATTACCTGGTGTGGAATTAACAACTTAGCACTAAATGTGAACAAGACAAAACAGATAATTGTGGACTACAGGAAAAATTGCAAGGAACATGCTCCCCTCACCATTAATGGGGAAACATTGGAAATAGGGAGAAGCATGAAGTTCCTGGGACGGCACATCGATGAGGACTTGTCTTAGAACACAAATACAAAAGCCACGATCATGAAAGCGCATCAGAAATTGCACATTTTAAGAAGGCTGAGGAGAGTGAATCTCCCCTCGACAGTTCTCACTACCTTCTACAGAGGTACTATAGAAAGCATCCTGATGAACAACCTTGTAGTATGGTATGGAAGCTAGTCTACCTCTGAGCGCAAATCCCTCCAGAGAGTGGTGAAGACAGCCGAGAGGATCATTAAGTGCACCTAACCACCTAGCCATGACTTGTACTTAATCCAGATGTCTCAGGAAGGCCAGAGGAATAATTAAAGACTGCACTCATCCTGCTTACAGACTGTTCCTGCATCTATCATCTAGAAAGTGCTTCCAAAGCATACGTTGCAGAACTACGAGATTCAGGAACAGCTTCTTCCCTAATGTCATCAGGCTGCTGAACTAGTAACCACTACACTCCATGATGTCTACCTGTGTCAGTAGATATGTCTCAAATTGTGCATTAACCTGGTTACCAGTTTCATCTAATACTTTAGTGCAATGTTCACCATGACTGTAACTTATAGGCCATCTAGGGCAGAAGCAATGCAGTAAAATATCTCTTCTTTCAGTGCAATACATATTGTGAATTCGTAAATTAACCATAGTGCAATACTCTACTCTAATGTTCACAGAGCAATACTCAAATGTCTCTTTCTGTGCAAGGATCAATGTAATGCCTTAACCAAGTACCTGTGCAATACTAAAGTCTCATGCAAGTAAGTGTTCACTTCGAAAAGTGTTAAAATGTGTTTCTAATTATGTGCAATATTAGTCTGTCTAAATGCATGTCCGTGATGTAATAGCTAGGTGTTGAATGTGTAAAAGTCTATATGTTGCCTGCACATGCAGTCCGGAGGCACGGAATTTCATTCAGTTTTTGCACTTGCGTGATTTCTAAATGAAAATAAAGTTTACTTTGACTTTGACATTTCTTGACATACAAAGCTCATCTAATCAATGAAGCTGATCTCAATGGTTATTAGCTTTTTTTATCTTAAATTACAAAAGCTTCAACAGGTCTGCTCCCCTGAGGGAGGGGGAAAGAATGCATTTGTAAATGACAGTATAGAGTAGTGGATGTAAATTAACAAAAAACAGCTACGGGTATCTTGCTATATATATTTTTATTGGCAAGAAACTTTCAGGGTCATAGCTGTAATGATGTAAGAGCAAGGGAGACAAATTCCTAAAAGACTATCTTGAGGTTTTATTTATCTCCAATGTGGTGTTCAGTAAGGAAAGCTGATTAGGATAGAAATAACCCATAGCTGAAGTAACTGTTGAGCCATGCAGTTTTAATCTGTAAGAATATAGGATTCATGATCTAAAGATGATGGTTTGTTTTGGAGAAAGGAAATGTGTTTAGGGCATAGTTGTAATGCCTAGATTTGGTTCTATTTTATGATTAGGCTCTGGGATAACTGCTTCTTAAACTAAATAAACAACATTAAAAAGTTATAAAATCAGACATTCATCCTGTATGATTTTATTTATGTATATGGGTATATATGACATCGACTTTTTTTAAAGTCAAACATCATATGGTCGAGAGCATATGTCTGGTTTTCTGAAAAGCTGAAAACAACAAAACAGCAAAAATCTACTTTTTTGCAGGGGGGCAAACCTTCCTGTACCCCCATATCAGGGCTGCACCCCCTACCCCCTGAAAATTATATATACCAACTCCGAGATGGCACTACATTGGGGAAAAGGGTAAATTACCTGATCAACACTGTGCTACAATCTCCATATAAATACTTTGACTTTTCAGAAAGTCGAACATATGGTCTCAACCACATAAAGTTCAAATTTTTGATGAGTCAGTTATCTGAAGGGGACCCATACACACACACACACACACACACACACACACACACACACACACACACACACACACACACACACACACACACACACAATGTTTAAAATTTCATTAATGTTCTATTGAACATCATTTTGAATACTACAAAAAATACTTCCTTAGCCTAAGACGAATCTAGATAGTTTTGCTTCTTGCTGTCCATCATCTGTAAATAGATGACTTCTTGAAGTGTAACTGGTCCAAAGTCAGCAGTAAGTCAGCTGGAAGTCAATATTAGCTAATGTTAATGTCATCAGTCTATGTTGTTATGCTGCTGACAGATTTAGGGGATTCTAAAATAAGTATTAGAATGCAGACAGTAAGCTGTTACACACATGACAGCAAGGTGACCAACATTCTGCTGACAACTTGAATCAACTAACACTTGCACATAAGGTGGCTATTTCACACAATATCAGAAACTTTATACTGACTCCAGGGAAAGTTACAGATTTCTAAAGGAGTACTATTAAAACATATTAAGCTTTAAATTAAAATATTGCTAGCTTTAACACAGTGCAACAGATTAATTTTAATAAAAAAACTTCTTATTGTTTATATAAGATGACATTTTAAATATGAGAAATGATATAATTTACATCATATTTGATGATAAACCCCTGACATGTCTTTTGTTGAGTTATCAGCACCATCAAGACAAACAGCACCTCAAAATATAGTGGAAAGACCAATTAATATTGTCCGAAAGACCAATTAATATTGTCCCAGGAACTGTTATATTGGTGGGTCTTATGGATGTTTATGAATTGCACAGCAGATCAGAGCAAGGGCTAAACCAAGGGAATACATACCAAATGAAATACCAAACATATATAGAGATATTTGGTAACCTTAGCAAAATACAAAGCATTACAAATTGTTTACAAGTTATAACTAACTAACACTGGGCAAGACAGTAATCCAAACTGTAGCTTGATACAGATCCCCCACCATGCACCATGATTCCCACTCCACTTTTCTTAACATACTGGAAAGTATTAAGGTACAACCAAATACCCTAATACAGGGTGACTTCAACTACCCCACCCCAGTCGATCAGGTTCAGAAGGCATGATCTGCCTTTCACAAACCCAAACTGGGTGGGGTCCAGAGTTTGGAGATGACCAATGTCTTTGTTTATGAGTTCCATGATGATACATTCCATGGCCTTACAGACCAGGCTCGTCAGGCTAATAGGAAGATAGTTCCCAGGATCAATGGTGGCTCCCCCCTTTGTGGAGTGGGATAACTGTTGCTGTGTGCCATTCAGTGGGCAAAAAGCCTGACATGAGGCTGTGACTGAACATGGTGCTTAGGTGGGGAGCTAGTTCATTCTGAAGTTTGTATAAAACGTTGCCTGGGATGTTGTCCGGTCCCATGGATGCTGTGTTTTTGGCTTTAGGGAGTGCAGCTTTTACCTGCATAGTTGTGATTACAGGGACTCTGCATTCTTCCTGTATAGATATGGGCCCTTTAGGGGGTGAGAGGGGGGTAAAGTTAGCACTGAACCTATCTGCCAGGATGTTGGCAATGTCAGTTGGTTCTGTAATTTTCATGCTGTTATGGTGTAACTCAGAGCAGATCTGGGTGTTGCCATTGAGATTCTTGACATAGCTATAGAATGCTTTGTGGTTGTCCTTAGAATGAGTGGCAATTTTGTTTTCATAGCTAGCTTTGGAGGATCTTATAAGGGATCTCAGCTTCTTACTGAGGCTGACCAGGGAGCTCCTCCACTCATGGGATTTTACTCTTTTTTTTGCAACAGTTTCTTCCTTCTGTTGTAGAGTTTGTTTATGGCAGGGGACACCGAGATTGGCTTTCTTTTTTTGGAGGATAGCATCTTGGTTCAGTTTGGGATAGCACGATCCATGCACTTGTGTAAGTGCTTATAGAGTGCATTTGTGTAGGATTCAGGAGTCGTAATTGTATTGTCCATCTGCATGGGTGTCATGATGTTTGCCACTTCTGTCTTAAGAAGCATGAAGTTGGATTTGGAGACATTTTTTCCATGGTTTCCTTAATGGGGGGTGGGGGCGGGATGTGGATATCTAGGGTGATTAGCTTATGGTCGGATCTGACCAACGAGGAGTTGACTTCAGGTGTGGAACACCAGTCACTCATGTTGGTAATGATTAGGTCTAGGATATTGTTGCCCCTGGTGAGGGTGTAGATAAGTTGATCCAGGGCACTGGAATTAAAGAATTCCAGAAAGCGTTGTGCAAAGAAGTTGGTACATGAGTAGTTTTCCCAGTTAATGGTGGGGTAGTTGAAATGACCTATTATTAGGGTGCTTGGTTGAACCGTAATATTTTCCAGTATATCAAGAAAAGAAGAGTGGGAATCCTGGGGCATGGTGGGGGATCTGTAGGAAGCTACAATTTGGATTGCAGTTTTGCCCAGAGTTAGTTGCACTTGGATAACCTCGGATGCATTATGTTGAGCAACTAGCCTGGAGGTGTGGATATCCTTAATGAATATGGACACACCTCCACCTTTGGTGTTCCGGTTCAGGTTAGATGGCCGAAAAGTGTGGTATGAGTTATAGCCTGGTAATGCCAGGGTGCTCTCTGGAGCCTTGAACCAGGTCTCAGTCACTGCACAGATATCGATGTTCACCATTTTAAGGAGTGCCTCGAGGGAGTGCATTTTGAGATTTAGATTGCTAGCATTGAGTAGCATTACTTTCAGTTTTTGCTTGCCTCTCCTTTGATAACTACTTCGCCACAGTAGTCAGGAAATCCTTCTGTGTGGCACACCTCATCACAAAAGATTTCTCATCCAGAAAAAAGGAGGTCATTGTTCCTCTGTACTCATCCTTCATTAGACCTATTATAGAGTAGAAAGCCTCGTTTGGTATGTACCTCACAAGACATTTGCAACAACTGGAAAGGCCACAGAAATATCTCACAAAGAGGATCACTGGCCTCAAACAGATGCCCTATGCAGACTGTCTCAAAAAACTCCAGCTGTACTCTGTCGCATATCGTCTACTCAGGCGCAATCTCTGCCTAACATAGAAAACCATGTCAAATCCAGAGCTGTTGGACATGCTATACTTAAAGAAATCCCAATCCCTCTGAGTTACAGGCTCTAGGGACGTAAATCTTGTCACCACAATAAACAAGACATGCTGGAGGGATAGGTTCCTGTCCCAGAGACTCCCCATACTTTGGAACAGACTTCCCATTTATGTCAACAGAGCACCTCATTAGCCCTCTTTAGGAAAAATCTTGACGATTGGATGAGAGATAGGAAATACACCCTGGGGATCACTTCTGTGGCTCTTCTCAACAGAGGCACAGGAAAATAATTTTGGGTGGTGAAAGCCAGGGAATCTTTATGGCTAGGCTTTTACAGGCCCTAGGGCAGATAGCCTAGTACCTGCTTATGAACCTACAAACACCTTAATATAGGAAAGATGTTGACAGTGCTCTGAAATCAAGAGAAGAATAACTTTGTTGTAGTGAGGAACCTTGTACTGCTTTTTATAGCCAGGTTCTTCAGTATCACTGTTATAATTAACCTTCTGCAGCAGATAACAAAGTACTATTTGGGAAGCCAAGTAACTGTTTCAAAGCTGTAACATATCTTGCCAAACAGTTCTCAGTTTCTTATCTCCAGAATCAGCAACAGAGGCAAAATATTTAAATAATTATTGTAAATTATATTTCTGGTTTTAAAAGTTGGAACAATAACAGTAATTCAAAGGATACACATTTTTTGAATTAAAACAACTCTGTGACTTTGGTGACTACCATTATGGGTTGACTATAAATCATCACCTCATTTCACAAAATTACAGAATACAGAAGGGATAAATCAAAAATCTGAGCTATAATATGACACTTAACATCTTTAACAGCTGAGAGGTACACACTCGCACTTCAACACAAACAGCAGCCAGAAGCAAAGTGGACCTTGAATCATCAGCTTCAAAAGTGGTTAGATACTTTGTGCTTCCATACTTTTTTAAAGCTGGTATTACAATAGGGCAGCTTACAGTTTTGTGTGTGTTTTTAGGTAGTTTGGTTACATATGCTGTGAGAGTGGGCAGGTGAAGTCACAGAATACTGCAGGTAAGGGTGATTTACCCTCTCCTGGATTGTTGTGATCTTGAGAGTTAGAAAATATAAAGGGGTATAATAGTTGCAGGGGGGTTGTCCCTCTGCAAAACATTTATTTTTGTTTTGAGGGATCGGGAGTTGAAACAAATACAGTTGTTTTTGTAGGGGGGAACACTTGTTCTTATTTTGATGGATTGGGAGATGATGTTTGCTTTTAATGCACGGACTCCTGACGTTTGTGTCATTTGATGTTTTGACATAAGCTCAATGAAACACTTACACTTCATAAATCTTGACAACCCAAGATTACACTGCTAATTTTAACAAACAGATGCGAAATATATACTAATCAAACTAAGTGCAACTTGTCTGCTGTGCTCACTAATTCAGACTCCTGTATCTGGATCACGGAGTTTCTCTTATACACAAACTTGATTTTTTAACCTTAAGATTATAGCCTGTGAATGCAAAGTAGTAATACAACTTTTCTACCCACACCTTTTATCCACCTAATTTTAGGACAGAAAACATTTAGATGTCCTTTTCTAAATGTTTAAAACCAATTACAGAAAATAAAAACTTTACGGGCTCTGACTCTTATGAGACAGCATTAGAAACATGCAACCAGACAAGGTACATATAGTGCCGTACAAAATCTAAACATGAGCACATAGCAAGTAACTTATTTCGATACATAACTGCTATGACATATACAACTGTGGCATCCTCTGTAGTAAAACGTAAGAGTCTGTAACTGCAGCTGCATCCATAGTACTGCAATAAAAACACAACACTTCTTAGTAAAATTATATCCTAGTAAGTCATAAAGAGAAACCCACACAACCTCAGCTTTTAAACTTTGTATTCTAAACCAACAAAGATGTCTACTGCTTCAAAGTGGAAGTTTCATTTGATTACAACTGTAACATTTCAGTTTTAAGAGAGTACATGCAGTCTGCCCTGTTCGTATAAGAAATCAATACATTTGCATTATATATATATATATATATATATATATATATATATATATATATATATATATATATATATATATATATATGTTATTGTGTCTTTCGGCTTATCCCGGTTAGGGGTCGCCACAGCGAAACTCCGGTCCGCTAATGTTTGGTAGTGGATTTTTATGTGCCGAGTTACCAGCCCTGATGCACAACATTCAAAGAAGGCATGTTCATTCACGCATGCCTCCACACAGAAGACGTTCTAGCTGAGAATCGAACGGGAGGACAACGTCTTGCTGTGAGGCAACAACGCTACCGCAGCACCACTACCGCGGGGTATGTTTTTTCTTCTTTTGTGATGAAGCTGTCTTGTGCAAATTGTGAATCAATCTTGAATGCAACCAAGGTAGCGAATGAAAAGGATCAGTAGACAAGACCACTTAAGTAATACTTGACAGTGCAATAAGTAAGCAGATGAATACATAAATAAATTAATAATCACTAAGAGGCCTCTTAGAACCCTGAGCAGACATGGCAGACATTTCATACAGACGATTGTTCATGCTATTGGGTTCCTAGCTGAAATAGCGTTGTATTTAATTTCATGACAAAATGTGGACGATGCTCTGTTTGGCATACAAGAATGGTGACGTTCTCTGTGGAGGGTTTGTCAGATTAGATTACCTATACTAAGCCAGGTTTATCAAATGCTCTGAAAAAGTGCAGATTGAAGCAAAATAAGTCAATTTGTTTGAGGTCACAATAGTATTATTTTTCATGTCTAAAATCCAAATGCTGAACAAAGTCTGTAAACTGTTTTCCACAAAAAAGTTCTTTGTCAATTTTCGGTACTTCTAATAAGAAAATAATTAAATGATTTTGTCTATGTTAAGAAAGATTGTTATGGCAGATATGGCTGCAATTGATTCAATTTATGGTAGTGTGCTACAGACAAGTCATTATCTATAATTGCCTAGCGATGTTCTTTTGTTGGCAAATATATATAAAAATTGCACTCACTTCACACCAAGGTCATACTTGTAAGTCTGACACCTTTAAAGAAACTGAAGCTTTCATGGTACACTTGCATAGCAGGTTAGGCAGTTTTGAAGTATGGCTTCAAACCATTCATCAGTATCTGGAAACCATATTTATGTCTCCAAGCAATGTTTTGACCCTTTACATCTTCGGTGTGCTTTAAGTGCAAACAGCTGGGTTATAGTCTGTAATAAACTAGATATTATTAATCTTGTCCTGCTTAAGAAGTGCTTGTTCTCATCTGAAACTGTGAGGCTATACTGGAATTTTGCAAACCTTCTTAAAGTTAAGGCAGAGGTCTTTCTTCAGTAATTGTTGTGTGCAAATTGTCGGTTTTATAAAATTCAATTTCTTTATGCAGAGCCAAATTATTATTAGCATCTTCCAAATTATTATTAGCATCTATTCAGATATTTTCCAAAAGGATGGCTTTGAGAACTGTATGTTGTGTTAAAAAATCAAGATATTCTTCTGCCTTTTTTCTGTAAATTTATTGTATTCAATGTTGGCAAAGAGTCAGGTCATAAAATCTTCTAAAGCTTCCATCCCCTTTTTATTAATAACTATCAACGAATAATATGTTCAACTTCATCACAATCACTCTATCATTAGAAGTGCTTTAATCTTGGGTTATAAATAATTTTCATTTATTATCAGTTATGATGGTAAACATGTACAAATAAATAGAGTTTGAAATGCTTAAGAGCTCCTCATCACTGCTAAAACCTCTAAGTTTGTGAATACTTTTCTCTGTGTAACTACAAGGTATTCTTGCATGACCTATAGGCATTGGGCATATATAAGACACACTATTTTTGTGTCAGTAGGACTGCTATTTAGCATTAGCTAAGTTTCATTAATGGAATCAAAGTAAGGAATCACTTGCAACATTAAATAGTTTTGCACATTTTTTTCAAATTTTAGCTGTGTACCTCTACCAATATTCAAGGTGTTGCTTTTTTGGTTAAATCTCTCTGTGGCTCTAATATTGGAAAACTTTGTTAAGAATTTAGCTCTGCAGTTTGTCCTGTCATTAAACTTGTTGGGGGGTGGGGCAATTTTGGACATTAAACATTCTTAAAAGCTTCTGTTTTTCTAAAGATCAATAGAAATGCCTTTATCTGAAAATGTAAAAGTACACATTTCTACATATTCTTATAACATTTATATTTTTCTATAGTTTGTTGAAGTTTATGTAAATTGAAAATGTAGTATTCCCTGTAATACTTTTTATAGTATTTTATAACATCTCAGCAGTTGAATTTATGCTATCTGTTCTTGTACAGCTTTTCAATCATGTCAATCATAGGTTTGTAAATAAATGTAATTGTTTGACTTTAATGATGCAGTGGTGACTGGGGGCATCATGATCAGAGATCTAACTTACTGAAAACTATTACACCATTCACATTTAAAATGATGTCTTCTACAAGTGTTAAATGTGTCAATTTTGAAATAACAGTGTCTTCCAAATGCTTAGCTACAAATATCCTTCCCTTTCCTTGATTTTTGGGTGATATAATAAATATAAAACCCAGTTTACAGAACAAATAACCCTTTCTTTGATACCAGTTTCTTATAAATGCACATTTCTTGCTGTACTTTAGATTTTATGCAAAATGTTGTCATTCTATGAAGCTGAATGGTAGGGGTCACATCACTATCTATGTTATAGATTTACCTGGAAATTCTTTAACATTTGAACCTTGAAAATCTCAGCATACCATTGTTACAGTTGTTTTGGAACTGGTGTATTTGGTGCTGCTGGTTGAAGAATGCAACGTCTTTATAAGTCCAAGATTTTCAGACAAATGATAACTTAAATGCAGGTTTCTAGTTCCATTAACAACCTTTGGTTCTATTTTCGTTTTTTTTTCTAGAATTTGCTGATGTTGTGGCCTGGTTTTACCCTTAGAAATGGTTTTATAATATTATATCAGGTGATATCAAAAGTATTGTTTTTTAGCATTGTCTGAAAATATTAAATGGAGAACACATTACCTTTACTGCATTACTTAACTGCTGCCCCAAAGTCAGTCAGCACAGAAACAGGATTATTTTGGATGGACACACTAATCTCTGGTTGTGGTTAGTACTACACTAGTACTGTACAAATATAAGTACATGAAATTTGCTGTGCATGATTTGTTTTGTAGGGCTACCTTGACATTCAGATTAATTAACTCTGCATCTTACAAATTAACTCTGCATCTTACCTATGTAACCCAATCCTTGAAGTTTCTATATGTATGTCACTATAACACAATCTCGCAAAAAAGTAACATTTTCCACATGACAAATGACTATTTCCTATAATAGGCAATTAGTTTAATGCGGAAGCTATCATTCACAGTTTGAGTATTTATTTGGTCATTTAGCTTGTGGTAGTATGTAGCTTTTCTGGATACTTAACATGCAACATAGATACTGTACAGCTGTTTTGTGATGCCAGTTTAAACCAATGATTATACACATTTGGCATGAACTTTTCAGTTTCTGCTGTGCTCTAAGTCATTTGAAGAATGACATGATTCTCCATGTAATCTTGTTAACTTCACTGAACAACTCTGAATTATTTTTCTTTTTATTTCACTGTTTAGGACTGAAAATTCATAGTCTTTGCAAGCATCCATAGCTTTGTATGGTATGTATTAAACATCTCTCTATATTTTTGTGCATTTTAGACACTCCCGGTCAACAAATGTAAATAAATAAATAAATAAACATATACTTATAGTGTGTGTTATTTTGGGAGTTAAAATAAGTTATGTTTGACTTGACATCCCAATACTTGCTTCTGCAGCTATAGGGCCATAAAATTCAGATACATTCTTAATGTGAATGAAGAGTCATTGGTTTAAGTTGGCATCACCAGAAACATTCAGCATAGTCATATACTTTCTGAACTTCTGGATCCACCTGTGCTATTTAGGGCCTAATGAAGTTTGTTCAGTATCTACTCAAATATTGGGACATATGATTATTGCATTATTCAAAGTTAAATATACTCATTTTGTTAATATGTTGAAATCTTTTATGCATGTTTTTGTCTACAGTGGATTTCTAATCATCACGTATTTGTCCTGTTTCTAAATTATAGCTAAACATATTTACCAGGACTGTAATATAAATGTTCAATGATCACGTAAATTTCTAGTTGAAATATCATCACTTTTGGAAGTATTTCATCATTTAAGTTTAAATATGATCAATACTATTTTCTTGTGGAAAGTCGGGTTCAAAGCACTTAGTGGCATCATATAAAGGCAAATGTTGCACTCCTCTAAAATGTATCTATTCAGCTATTAGTGTTGTGCCTTTTTCAACATTGATTATACCATTACTGAAAGTTTTGGTAAGGTATTTCTCATGCAGCTGTGTGAATTCATACTCATTTGGCAAATATATTCTAATTCAGTCCCTTACGTGGCAGAGTTGAAGATGTTAAGATTTGCACTGGGTGTGACGAGGATGGGCAGGATTAGGAATAAGTATATTAGAGGGTCAGCCCAGGTTGGAAGGTTTGGAGACAAAGCCAGAGAGGCAAGATTATATTGGTTTGGACATGTGCTGAGGAGGGATGCAGAGTATATTGGGAAAAAGATGCAAAGGATGAAGCTGCCAGGTAACAGGAAAAGAGGAAGGCCTAAGATAAGGTTTATGGATGTGGTGAGAGAGGACATGCAGGTGGTTGGTGTGACAGAGCAAGATGCTGAGGACAGGAAGACACGGAAACAGTTGATCTGCCGTGGTGACACCTGACGGGAGAAGAGGAATTCTAAATGTTATTAGTCATGTTGCTCTTTAGCTTCTATAATACAGTTCGAGAACAACATTTTATTATCTTTCACTCGTGCTGCAAGTCTTAATTCATTACAAGCTTTTTGCTGGCTTTTTATTTTTCTTATTCACCTGCTCAGGCATCTGTACTGTATTTTTTACTTTTAAATCATTTTCTGAAAAGGTTATTCTTGATGTTAATCAAAAGTTTGAGCTCTAGCAAAGAAGTTTCACTTTTCTTTGTGTTTTGAATGATTCTGTTTATTCCTTTTGTTTATTATTTTTTGTTTGTTTTTGTTATTTTTGTTAATATTGTTTTTTATTGCCTCCCATTGTACTTAAATCAATTTATTTTCAAATTCCTTCTGCCATTTGCACAATTCTGGACTAACTTTTGCAATGGTACATGTTTCCATATATTTTGCTGTGTATATATTACATTTATAATGAAATGGGTCAATACATGTAAGCTTATATTATGCTAGTATTACATGGAATTTGAGAATTATGGCAAATATGCAGCAAAGGGGAGACCAGTGTTAACTGTGCCCAAGATATTTTTAATAAACAAATGAACAAACATATAATCTCCATTACCCTATTTCCAGAGCCCCTATGTCCAAGTTTAACTTCTTGATACTTGGTCTATCATACACCATCTGGCTCAATCCAGCAACCTTGACTGCCTAAGCACCTTAGATTACAGGTTCATGCCACAATGCCCAAAATGTAAATTTTCTTCAGAACAAAATTCTCCATTTTGGGCTTTGTGCTGTATATGATATTGGTTTTAGGGAAAATCATTTCATTACCTGTCTCTATAAGGGTAATGTAGGAGTTCATCATCCATGTGATATATCACCCATCATGGGTGGTGCACAACTGCAGTCATACCTCCTTTTCAGGGTACAACCCTTGGTGGTTGCCCTTTCACTGGTTATATATGTGGTTGTCCATCTCACACAGATTTAAAGAAAAACAAAAAATATGTTTTCCTTGCCCTTCACCCACCTCCTACTAATTATATTCACCAACTCTGATACTGAGAAAGGGCAAATTCCCTAATCCCCACTGTTTACCTATCTTTTGCACCTAAACAGTGCAACATTCGAAAAGTCCTTTTTCAAAAACTATATCTGATAATTCAAGCACTTGAAAATACACACACACACACACACACATATATATATATATGTATATATATATATATATATATATATATATATATATATATATATATATATATATGGTTTTACTTCTAAAGCTAGAAATTTCATAGGTGTGTACTAGGCTAATGGCCCTGGAGCCTTTACAAGCCTAGCCCATAGGATTACCCTGGCATCGTGCCACCCGACCATAATTCCCCAAGCCTCTGTCAAGTAGAGCCACTGGAGTGATCCCAGGGTGAATTTTCTATTACCCATCCACTCATCAAGATTTCTCTTGAAGAGGGCCAGTGAGGTGCTCTGCTTGACATGTATGGGAAGTCTATTCCATAGCATGGGCAGTCTCTGGGTTATGAACCTGTCCCTCCAGCATGTTCTGTTGACTGTGGTAATGAGGTTGAGGTTTCTGGAGTGTGTGGGGCGGAGGGATTGGGATTTCTTTAGATGTAGCATTTCTAAGAGAGCTGGCTCAGACATGGCTTTGTAAGTCAAGCAGAGATCACCTCTAAGTAGGTGATATGAGACAGAAAATAGCTGGAGTTTTTTGAGTCTGTCCATAAAGGACAAGTGTTTTGGCCTAGGATCATCTTTATGAGGTACTTTTGTGGCCTCTCCAATTGTTGCAGGTGTCTAGTGAGGTGCATGCCAAATGGGGCATTATACTCAATGATTGGCCTAATGAGGGAAGAGGAGAGGGAGACAATGACCTCTTTCTTCCTGGATGCAAAACTCTTAGTAATGAGATGTGCCACAGAGAAGGATTTTCTGACCACAGTGGCAATGTGGTGGTCAAAAGAGAGGTTGCTGTCAACCTGTGTCCCCAGACCTCTTATAATGCCTTCTGTGTTCAGTGGACTACCATTGATGTGGTAATTCATGGGAACTGAGTTTTTCCCAAAGGGAATGATGACACATTTTTTTGGCACTGAGCTTAAGGCCATGGTTCTGACACCAATCGTTGGTCTTAGTGAGGCCTTTCTGCAGGATGTCAACATCACTTGGGGAGTTAATAATAGCTCCCAAATTGAAATCATCTGCGAACTTTGTCAGCCAGAGTCCCTTCGTATTGGCCTGGACGTCAGAGAAGTAGATACCAAACAGGAGAGGACCCAGGACCGAACCCTGTGGTACTCTACTCATGACTGGTCACCAGTCTGACTTGGAGTCAGCTACTTTCACACTGTGGGTTCTATCTGTGAGCCAGTTTGCAACCCACCTAGTGATATAGGGGTTGATGACTAGCTTAGTGATTTTTTTTCTATGATTCCTGAGTGGGGAATGGTATCAAAGGCCTTGGCCAGATCAAGGTAGGCTGTATGAACCATCTTGCCTTCATCCACAGCTCTGGTAACTGACTCAAAGAAGTCAACCAGGTTGAGCAGGCATGATCTACCCTTCACAAAACCAGACTCTGTGGGATCCAGAGTTTGGAGATTCCCTATATCCTTGTTTATTAGGTCCATGATGATGCGCTCCATAGCTTTGCATATCAGACTCATCAGGCAAATGGGGGCGATAGTTCCCAGGGTCTGTATTTGCTCCTCCTTTGTGGAGAGAGAGATGATTGTAGCAGTGCACCATTCAGTAGGGACAAAGCCTGAGATGAGGATGTGACTGAATAGGGCACACAGGTGTGGTGCCAGTTCACTCTGTAGTTTATGTAGAACACAGCCAGGGATATTGTCAGTTCCCATAGATGCTGTATTCTTGGCCTTGGACAGTGCTGTTTTAACCTGTGCAGCAGTAATACTGAGTGCCTGGGAATCTACTGGTATTGTGATTGGTCCTTTGGGGGGAGGAGAGAGGTGTAAAGTTGGCACTGAATTTGTTGGCCAGTATATTGAATATATCTTTTGTCTCAGTATAGGAGGTACCATTGTGCAGTAGCTCAGAGCAAATCTGGGTACTGCTGTGGAGATTCTTTACATAACTATAGAAGGCCTTGTGGTTGTCTTTACTATCTGCTGAAATTCTGTTTTCATAGCTAGCTTTAGAGGATTTGATGAGGGATCTCAACTTTTTGTTGAGGCTGATAAGGGAGATTTTCCAGTCTTGGGACTTCACCTTATTCCGCATCAGTTTCTTCCTTCTGTTGTAGAGTTTGTTTATGACAGGGGACCACCAGATTGGATTTCTTTTTTTTGGAGGAGAGCGTCTTGCTTCTATTGGGTATGGCAAGAGTCATGCATTTGTGTACATGTTCATACAGTGCATTGGTGTATAATTCAGCGGTCATGCAACTATTCTCCATTTGCATGAGTGCCGTGAGGTTAACCAGCTCTGTTTTTAGGAGCCCAAATTTAGCTTTGGAGAAGCTTTTCATGGTGGTTACCTTTGCAGGGGGGTGGGGGTGATTTGGGATGTGGATTTCCAAGGTGATTAGTTTGTGGTCAGATCTAACCAGGGTGGAGTTGACTATTGGTGTAGAGCAATGGTCGCCCATGTTAGTAATGGCCAGGTCAAGGATGTTGCTACCTCTAATGGGGGTAAGAACAAGCTGGTCCAGGGCATTGAAATTAATGAATTCCAAGAAACATTGGGCAAGTGTATTGGTACATGAGTTGATTTTCCAGTTAATGGAGGGGTAGTTGAAGTCGCCCAGTATGAGACTGTTAGGTTGGACCCTAATATTCTCCAGAGTGCTCAGGAACACTGATTGTGAGTCTTGGGACATGGCTGGGGACCTATAGCAGGCTACGATGTGAATCGCTGTCTTACCCAATGTTAGCTGCACCTGGAGTATCTCTGATGTGTTATGTTGGCCTACCAGTCTGGAGGTGTGTGCATCCTTTATGAATATGGAAACACCATTCCCTTTGGAGCTTCGGTCCAAGTTCTGGGGCTGAAATGTGTGGAATGATTTATAGCCTGGTAGTGCAGGGGTGCTTTCTGCTGCTTTGAACCAGGTCTCTGTTACAGAAAAAATGTTGATGTTCTCCATTTTTAGGAGTGCTTCGAGTGAGTGCATTTTGAGATTTAGACTTCTAGCATTGAGCAGCATGACCCTCAGATTGCATTTGTTTGTAGCTGTTATGGTGGTAATTTGGTCTTTGGAACACCGCCTAAAAAAGGCACTATAGGGGTGGCAAGAGCCTTGGCTAGTATCCAGAAGCCTAGGGGTGATAGATGCAGGCCATCTCAGGCAAAGCATCAAGTTCTGTCAATCATGTCATCCCAGGCAGACAGATACTGGATCCCCTTGGAATGACACCAAAAACTTAGCCAATTGTTGGCATACTACTAAGAATCCTAAGACCACCAAACCTTTAGGCAACTTAGAAATAATACAAAAAAAGCCATCCTGTTAGACAAAAAGAACTTTTACCTCCAATTACTGCAAACCTACCACAATGAACCACAAAAGTTTTGGACTAGCATTAACAAACTTCTATACCCAGGTCAACCTATCACTCCCAACCCACTAGGCTCTAACCCCGAGAATCCCACACATGCTGCTAATGCCTTCAATTCTTTCTTCACAGATGCCACCCAAACTCTTGCTAGCCATCTATCTCCTGATACCTCAAATCTGCCTACTTCTACTACAAACCCATCCCCATCATTTCATTTACAACCAGTGTCTACTTCCTTTATTTGCTCCCTTCTCCAAAAATTAAAACCTACTACCCCCTCAGCTGACCAACTCCCGGCAGAATTCCTGTAAAAAGGAGCTAAAGCCATTG
Source organism: Protopterus annectens (assembly GCF_019279795.1). Taxonomy (NCBI): domain Eukaryota; kingdom Metazoa; phylum Chordata; order Ceratodontiformes; family Protopteridae; genus Protopterus; species Protopterus annectens. The sequence continues at coordinate 1,120,100,753 of NC_056743.1, forward strand.
CCTATCCCATTTCCATTCTGATCAACAGAACCATAAGTGAAGGAACTATCCCATCTATCTGGAAAATTTCTCATATCATCCCACTACATAAAGGTGGGAACTCCAATGACTTCTCTAACTTTCGTCCTATAGCTCTATCTCCTCTTGCAAAAATAATGGAGAAGTGCATCCATAAGCAACTACTTAACCACCTTCTCCATAACAACTTACTTGCCAACTGTCAACATGGATTCAGACCTCTCCACAGTACCACCACTGCCCTGCTGTCCTTCACAGACAGCATTAACAAAAACCGTAATAAAAATATTCTTTCCTCTGCAGTCTTCATTGATTTATCTAAAGCTTTTGATATGGTTAATCACCAACTCCTTTTACACATACTGAAATCCCTTTCACTCAATCCTCTAGCCATAAATTAGTTCAAATCTTACCTAGAAAACAGACAGCAGGCTGTACTCTGGGAAAATAAACTTTCTAATCACCTTTCCATTTCCCTTGGTGTTCCTCAGGGCTCCATATTAGGCCCACTCCTATTTTCCATTTATATTAATGACCTTTAGTCAGCAATTCCACACACCATCTGTATTCAATATGCAGATGACTCTACTATAATCTGTTCAGCCCCTTCTCAAACTGAACTACAGTCTCTTACCCAAAAGGCATTCAGTACTGTAGAACAATGGTTCTCAAATTGCTGCCTCCTCCTAAACCCCCAAAAAACTAAACCGTTACTCTTCACACCAACCCGAAAGTTCACCCCTATACATTTCACACTCACATCTAATAATGGTACTCTTATTTCTTCCGACCTAACCACTAAACTCTTAGGAATAACAATAGATAACAACCTCAACTTTGATACTCATATAAACAGCACAATAAAATCAGTCAACAAAAAACTGGGATCACTTTATAGAATCAAACCCTTTCTGACACCAGTAGCTAGGACCGCTATAGCCAGAACTCACTTAATCTCCACTCTAATCTATGCTTCACCTATATACACTAATCTTTCTAAAAACAACCTCAACAAACTGGCAACATCCTATAATAATATTGCTAGATTTGCTACAAGCTGTCCTTTCAGAATTTATCACTGTCTTAATCTAAAACAACTAGATTGGCTAGAGTTTCTAAACCAGCTTCAATTTCACCAGCTAGCTATAGCCCACAAGACCCTGTATCAACCCACCAACACTCCAATACTCACTAGCCTCATTACCCCTTACAATAATCTCAAGAACGTACGCTCCTCAAACAAACTGCTGATCAATAATTGCAGATCCAACAACTCAGCAGGTGACTCCCTGTTCTCTAATACTGTTGGAAAACTATGGAATCTACTACCCACTGAACTCATAACTCAGACTTCGTTTTCACTTTTTAAAAAGAATCTAAAACTATTTCTCAATACACACTGGTTATGCTCCTGTACTAACCCTGACTAACTTTCTTCCTTCACACTGATAATCACTCTACATCTTTGTAGTCTTATCCTTAAAGAATCAATATACCATGTTATTGCAAATCAAATTTATGTATATATGTATATAGTACCCTCTCTTGTACATTACCCTTTGCTGCTTACTGCTCATGTTATGCTCATTATGAGTATTGTATTCTGTATTTTTTAATAACAATTTTTTTTATGTAACAATAGCTGTTTTTTTAAGTTTGGTCTGCTACTACTTTCTATATTGAATTTTGTATGTGTCTTGGAGCTTTTCTCCCTGGGCCTCTACTGAAAATGGACATGTATCCAGTTAGACTAGCCCGGTCAACAAATGTAAAATAAATAAATAAAATAAAATAAATAATAAATTGTTGAAATCAATCATTTTCTGCTTGTACTGTGGTATCATTCTGGGTGATGGTTGGATGCTGCTCAGGACTAGGGTCATACCCACCTGGGCTACATAATTCAAGAGCTCCTCCATATCTCTTTTCATGTAGTCCAAAGAGGTACATTTCAGGTCATTCACACCCACATGTACAATGACTGAGTCATATTTATACCTGTTGTTGAGGGACCTGAGTGCGTGAATTATGTGGTGGATCTTGACACCTGACAGCAGCTGACTGTTACTTTCTCCCTATTCAACCTAGTGAGTGGGACATCGGTGTGCCTCACTATTGAGTCACCTATGACTAGAGTGTTGGGCATGCTGTTTTGCCTTAGGGGCTTTGGTTGAGGGGCACACTGTTTAGGAGAGTTATCTGTCTCATGATTAGTGTTGTGGTAGTCAAGTGCATTTCTGCCTTAGAGTGGGTGGTTTGTGTTTTTATGTGAAGGCAGTGCTGGTGTGTGTTCTGGAGGGCTATGTGTTTAATGTGGTGTGGTACAAGTGTTGACCTTCTCCTCTTGACCAGCAATTCCGGTCTTGGCTGGAGAGTGCATGGCTTCCAATTTGGATATATAAGTGCATCTCTCACAAGTCTGAGTGTTGGAAGGTAAGAAGAGAGGGTTGTCATTGTACATAAGGCAGTTGCTACATTGCCTCAGGATGCCCAAGTTCACCAGGTTAATAGGAGAAAGCACAGGGAACTGACCTTTAGACATGCCTGGAGGGGTGGGCATTAATAATAAATACTGGAGCTGTTTCTTTGTAGAATGTTTAGTGCTGGTAGCACTTTTGTGTGCTACAATAATTGCTACAAGAAGTCTGGTAAAGTGCTAGACTAATAAGGTAGTAAAAGCGTAGAAGAGGAGAGAACTAGCAGATCTATGGGAAAAAGTGAAGAGCAGACCTTTTGGCATTGCTCAAAAGCTTACAAGCAGTCCTGCATACAGCAAAATCTGTATCTGGACTAGACTAGTTACAGGAAAGGTGGGAAACAAGAGTGAATGCAGGCTTTTAAACCAGAAAGTTGAAAGATGGAAAAACTGCCCAAACAGCCAATAAACTACAATTTCTGGACCAGAAACCACTCTTCTTGTGGTAGATAGGCTACCTAGTGCTTTCCATTCCCAGTGATAACATAGAAGGCTTCCCTCCAACACAGAAAGGCTTGGGGGGGCCTCAGAAGCTTACAAACAGTTCTGGATATAGCAAATCTGTTTCTGGACTAGACCAATTACAGGAAAGGCAGGGAACAAGCTTAGAAGTTTTTTTTTCTTTTTTTTACAGAAAAGCAGCTAAAACTGCACTACAAACAATTCAAATGCAGTTCAAGCTAGAACACTTGAGCTGTAGCAATATCAAAGCAAATACAGTTTAAATAAATGCAATGTATTCAAATGGTATTCTGAACTGAATTCAATTATTGTTTTATTCAACTCTGTACAGTTAAAAAGTGCCAAAAATATACTTATCAGCTCTATATTTCCAGATTGTTTGAGAAGCACACTCAGTCAGAACACACGGAGATTCTAGCAATGGTAGATTCCAGTAAAGTGTTTTTTTTAGTAAAGTGGAAAGGGAGAAATGAGGAACAGAAGATAATTCAAGATTAAGAAACTAAGTGGGTTGGCCTTAAACCTCTAATTATCGAAGACCAGAAGATCGAAGATTTGAAATATTGAACCTAAAATAAAAAAAATATCTAAAATGTGAATATTTCTTATTTCATGTTTTTGCAGTGGGGCATGCTCCTCTGTGCCCCCCACACCCCCTGCTACTTAAATATACCAACTCTGAGATCACACTACAGTAAAGAGAATGGTAAAGTTCCTGTACCACACTGTACGGTGATCCCCATTGACAAGGTTAGATATTTCAAACCTTCGATCCTCTGGTTTTTATTAATTAGAGGTTCGATGCTTTGAAATTTTGAGGTTTAGAAGTGAAACTATATATATATATATATATATATATATATATATATATATATATATATATATATATATATATATATATATATATATATATATATATATATATATACAGAGAGAGAGAGAGAGAGATGTGATGCCCGTGCCCTGGCCCAGCAATCAAGGAGCCTCAATCCCCACCACTAACACCAGAGAGGGCATCTCATATAAGAGGAAAGGATAACAAATACACAAAGTAAAGTACAATTTTCCCTAAGTGCACACAGAGATCACAGTCAGTCTGGGGCTGGTTGCTCCCTTGCTCTCCAGGTCCCCAATAAGACTCCCCACTGGCACAGCTATAGGGTCCAGATCTCAGCCTAGCTAGCAAGCTACCCACTCTGTCCAACCAGTGCTTCATGTCCCTGCTGAAGTAGCTGACACACACACACACACACACACACACACACACACACACACACACACACACACACACACACACTTTGAGATAAGTATTTATACAACTTCACAGACATTCCTGGGAAAGGCTGACACAGATTCTCCAGCTGTGCCCCTTTAGCCAGACTATACAGTAGTAATTACTGCCACCACCAGCTAATAATTAGCAGCTACCCAAAGGCCCTTAAAAGGGTGTCCATTTATTACTGTGCAATATTATTATCCAATAGTAGTGTAACTAAGCAATCAAGGCTTATTGGAAGGGCTTAGTCCAGGATCACTTATAAGCATGCAATATACTCTAGAGCTTAATTTATCTCTACATAAACCAGCCACAGTTGAAAAGGGTTTAAAAATGTTTAATAATAAATACTAAAAACACAAGACAATACTATTACACCACAGTGCTATTCAAGAGTTCAGAAATCACACAGAAACTTAAAATAATTCAGTAGTACAGTTCTGACATAACAGAAAAGCATAGTCTAATCTTTATAGTCCTAGCTATTTCTACAAGAAAACACACTTTTAAGATAACCTACTTAAGACAACAGGCAGTGCTGTAGGTTGGATATCAAGACAAAAATGCTTCATAATCTCAGGTTCTCACTGTTTAAATTGAAACTGCAGTTCTGCTAAACATTACATCATCTTTTACACCTTCCTGGTTCCCAAGCCATACAGAAACTGCATTTACATTATTTTACACTTAGAGCAATAAAGGGCATTCCACATGTAAATTCTGGTCATTAACTTTAGCCTTAAAACAATAGGCAGGAAGCCTTCATCTAGCCGGACCGAGCCAAATTGTAAAACTTCAAAGGCAGTGATGAAATAATTTTAATTTCAAAAGAAAGATTTGAAATGCTTGACTTAGTTTACCTTACAGCAAATGTCAATGTTGCCACATTGTTGAAAGCATTTCTTTACAAATGCCAGAATTATGAATCAAATTCTATTTGGCTAGGCTGGCAGCCTTCACCCATCTCTACCCAATCTTCACAATAGATACACACACACACACACACACACACACACACACACACACACACACACACACACACACACACACACACACACATGTGTGTGTGTGTGTGTGTGTATTGTGTTTATTTGAATGTCTGGTCTCAGTATGCTCTGCCCGGACTCGCATTCTGAGTCATTAACAACACTGCTGATATTGTTTTAGTGGAAACCTCTGCTGCAGTTTGCAGTACAATGTCACATGTAGCGTATGTGGGTCATGTCTGTTTCCTTATTGGATATTGTCTTTGATAATTTGCACTTACTTATTACCAAGGACCTTGATTCCAGTATGATGGCCTTTCCAGGCTCAGAAACTCCTGCAACATATCATTTTCATAAGCAAAGTATCTGCTATTACTGTATCTTTGGTCAACCAAAGGACTTATTCACAGTTCAATACCTATTCCTACACTGATCCATTATGGTGTATTATCAAAATATTTGATAAAATATTAAAAGTGTGATCTCAAAGTTTGATTTTGTTCTCACTGTAACATATTATAAAGCTTAGGTACCTCTTATCCATCTTCCATCTTGCATGTTGAATCATGCAGCCCACAGCTGTTGTTCATATTGTGATGTCATATATAAAAAGTTAATGAAATACTATATTTATTTTTTCTTGTGTTTTCTTTGCCATAGTGTGCTGACCTTACCCAGCTATACTCACACACACATTAATCCAATGTCTATCCATTACAAGTATCTGGCCCCTTGATTTTACCCTCAGACTAAGATTATTATCTATATATATATATATATATATATATATATATCTTTGCTAGTACCCTGATTGATTTAGTGGTGTATATATATATATATATATATATATATATATATATATATATATATATATATATATATATATATATATATATATATATGGGTTTCATTATGGCCTGCAGAGGAAATGATAAGTACTGCTGCTGCTGCAGTATCAAGTTCTGAGTTTGAGTTGTTTTGATGAAAACAATTTATCAATTGTAACCTCTGAAATTCATCACATTTTTCAGTCAAATGACCTGCTTGAACTAGTTCCATTGGAAGAAGTGACCATGTCTTTTGAATTCTATCTTCTGACTCACCCAACTACATAAAAGCTGCCCTATGTAATGCTGTAGTCCTTTTAGCCATACCTTTTGTTTCTGAGCATTGAAACTCCTATTCTACACATTCCATGTCACTCTCCATTTTGTCTTACTTAGGCAAATTGCACTGATCCCTTCATACACATTTGATACATTGCATGTTGTTCTCTGTATCAAGTGCTCACTGTCTTGTTGTCCACTGATCAAATCTGAATAACCTTTCTTATGGCATTTCCTTTAGCTGGTTTCCTTGAACTATGACTGCCACTTCTGATATCTTGCTATTAAAGAAAACATGTTTGCTTTCATGTACATTCTCTGCTTACCTTATTAACAACATACTCTACTGTTTTTATGGGAATAACCATCTCTGAGGCTTTTAACAGGGTTATTTTTAATAAACAGAAACCATTTCCAAATATTTTTTATCAAGCCTACCATCATAGCCGGCGTTAGGCACCTGCGAAACCCGCGGCCGCGGGGAGCCCCTGATTACATCCCAGTGAATGAGGGCCCCCATGCAGCAGCTGCGAGTTTCTCTGTCCTCTCCGCTCTTTGCTCAGCAAAGCACCTTTTGGATGTCCACACAGCTCAGTAACATCATTGCGCGACTGCAAACTGTTTTCCTCCTCTTTTTTTTTTTTTTTTTCATGCCTGTAAGCACAGGACCTGATTGGCTTCAGCAGCCAGGAAAAGAACTTTTTTTTTTTTTTTTTGACATGTAATAATGTCCAACCTGTCACTGGATAAGGAGGTTGAACTGGTAAATAAAAGGTTTAAGGTAGGAAAGCAGGATTTAGCAGTCTGCTGTACCAACTGGATGTGAGATGTTTTGTTTAGCATGTGTAGATAGTGTCAGGAGCCAGTCAGAGATAGTTTTTAAATGTTAGTATCATTGACTTAGAACGTTGACAGAATTAGAGTGCATGCATTAATATGCATTTTTGAAGTAAAATAACTCTAACTGTAGTGAATGACTTTATTTGATGATTACAGTCCACCCCCTTTTTTTCCTGAAAGTGTCAGGGAGTTTAAGAAGGTCGGAGCGAAAATATGAGCCAAAACCAAGGACACGAGAGATGTTGCGTAGAGCAAGTTGGAGATTAAACAGTGTATGGTACGGGCAGCCAAGTCTATTTTGTGTGGAGACGGGACAAGGCAAAGTTAAAAGACCCAAAAAGATTGCTCTCCCTTGGACTAACATTTGAAACTTGTCAAAAGCGGAGTCAGTGTTCTAAGTCCTACACAAACTAAACAAATACTACACCTTTCAACTTTCCAGATTTTGGCAGAATGCCCATATATTTGCCTCGTATATTTGGTCTGTTCGTCACAAACATTTGTGGTTTTGCGGCAAATTATTGAGGGTTGAAGTCACTAAAAGATATACATTTCAGTCTTGGACTTCATATCTCTCAGTAAATAAATGCTAATGCAAAGCTTATTACCCTACTACTTTCTAAATTCATAAGCGCCATATTTTGGGTCTGTGACCTCCATTATATTTAGCTTTGCACATATTTATTGCACTTGGAGGTGGAGAGGTATAACAAACCCATAAATATAAATTATGTATTTCATGGTATGTATGTTGCAACATGAATATATTTTGTTTCTTAGGGGAGATCTTTGTTCATAGGTTGGCACTAGGCTATCGGCCCTAGGGCCTATACAAGCCTAGCCATAACAATTCCCTGGCTATTTCTTCACAGAATACTTACTTCCCTGGTCCCCTGTTTAGCAGGATGATTGACATGATCCCCGGGGTGAATTTCCGATCTCCCATCCAGTCGTCAAGGTTACTTTTGAAGAGGCAAATCAAACAAAGCAGTACTGGATAAAAAGCCTCTGCAGAACTAAGAAAATGCAATATCCAAACAGAAGAGGCTCACCACAGTTTGTTAAAGTCTGAAGAAGCGTTGTTGAAACGTGAAAGCGCTTACTTTTACTGCAGTATTAAATTGTTTTATTTTATTACGTGGTCGTGGTGAGCCTCTTCTGTTTGGATATTGTACTTTTGAAGAGAGCCAAAGAGGTGCGCAGCTTGACATGTATGGGCAGTCTATGGTTCAGGAACATATCCCCCCAGCATGTTTTATTCATTGTGATGACCAGGTTTAGATCCCTGGAGCATGTGGCTCTGAGGGATTGGGATTTCTTTAAGTGTAGCATGTCTAACAGCACTGGGCTTGACATGGCCTTGTACATGTTAAGCAGAGATTGTCTCTGAGTAAGTGATATGCGACAGAGTATAGCTGGAGGTTTTTAGACAGTCAGCACAGGGCATCTGTTTTAGGCCTGTGATTCTTTTAGTGAGGTATTTCTGTGGCCTTTCCAGTTGTTGCAGATGTCTTGTGAGGTACATACCAAATGGGAAGCTCTACTCCTATAGTGGGTCTAATGAAGGATGAGTACAGCGGGACAATGACCTCCTTTTTTCTAGATGAAAAGCTCTTAGTGATGAGGTGTGCCACATAGAAGGATTTCCTGACTGTTGTGGATATGTGGTTATCGAAGGTGAGACCACTGTCCACCTGTGTCCCTAAGTCCCTTATCACACTTTCAGTGTTTAGTGTACTGCCACTTGTGGTAATTCATGGGTACATGTTTTTTCCCAAAGGGGATACCTATACATTTCTTAGCATTGAGCTTGAGCCCATGGCTCTGGCACCAAGCATCTGTTTCTGTAAAGGCCTTTTGTAGAATATCCACATCATTTGCGGATTCAATAATGGCTCCCAGTTTGCAGTCATCAGCAAACTTTGTTAGCCAGAGTCCCTTAGTGTTGGCCTGTACTTCAGAGAAGTAGATGCCAAACAAGAGCGGTCCCAGTACTGAACCCTGAGGTATTCCGCTTGTCACTTGTCTGGATCTGGAGTTTGAGTTAGCTACTTTTACAGTAAGCCAGTTGGCAACCCATCAAGTGACGTAGGGATTAATGCCCAACTTAGTAAGTTTATCTATGATTCCAGACTGGGGGATGGTGTCGAAGGCCTTGGCGAGGTCCAGATAGGCTGTGTGGACCGCCTTACTCTCATCCACGGCTCTGGAGACTGATTCAAAGAAGTCATTCAGGTTGAGGAGACAAGATCGGCGTTTTACGAAACCAAGCTGGGTAGGGTCCAGTGTTTGAAGGTTGCCAATGTCTTTGTTTATAAGTTCCATGGCTTTGCAGATCAGACTTGTCAGACTGATGGGATGATTGTTCCCAGGATCCAAGGTGGATCCCCCCTTGTGGAGTGGGATAACTGTAGCTGTGTGCCACTCATTGGGCACAAAGCCTGAGGTGAGGCAATGATAAAACGTGACACTTAGGTGAGGTGCCAGTTCATTTTGTAGTTCATGTAATACACAGCCCGGGATGTCATCTGGTCCCATGGATGCTGTATTCTTAGCTTTGGAGAGTGCATTTTTTTTACCTGTGTGGCCGTGATTATCAGAATTTGGCAATCATTTGGTATTGAGATGGGCCCTTTAGGGTGTAAGAGGGGGGTGAAGTTGGCACTGAATCGATCTGCCAGGATATTGGCAATATCCTTGGAATCAGTATATTTAATGCCATTCTGTTGTAGCTCAGAGCAAAACTGAGCATTGCCATTTAAATTCTTGACATAACTATAGAATGCCTTGTGGTTGTCCTTGGAATCTTTGGCAATTTTATTTTCATAACTAGCTTTGGAGGATTTTATGAGGGGATCTCAGCTTCTTACTGAGGCTGGTAAGGGAGTTTTTTTGCATCCTGGGATTTTCTTCTTTTCTGCAACAGTTTCTTCCATCTGTTGTACAGTTTGTTTATGGCAGGGGGAACTACCAGATTGGGTTCCTTTTTTTGGAGGAGACCGTCTTGGTTCTATTTGGAATGGCATGATTCATGCATGAGTGGATGTGCTTGTACAGTGCCTTAGTGTAAGATTCAGCAGTCAAACTTTCAGTTCCTGTCTGCATGGGTGTCATGAAGTTTGTCACTTTTGACCTGAGTAGCATGAAGTTGGCTTTGGAGAAGTTTTTATATGGAGGTTTCCCTACTTGGGGGGGTAGGATGTGGACATCAAGGGTGATTAGTTTATGGTCAGACCTGACCAATGAGGTGGGGAGCACTGGTGTGGAGCATCAATCTCCCATGTTGGTAATGACCAGGTCTAGGATATTTGAGCCCCTGGTGGGACTATGGACTAGTTGATCCAGGGCATTGGAATTTATGAATTCCAAGAACCGTTGGGCAAAGGTGTTGGTACCCAAGTAGTTTTCCAATTAATGGCAGGGTATGTGAAATCACCCAGTATTACGGTGTTTGGTTGTATCTTAATATTTTCTAGTATGTTTAGAAAGGTGTAGTGAAAATCTTGGGGCATGGTGGGGGATCTGTAGCAAGCTACAATTTGGATTGCAGTCTTACCTAATGTTAGTTGCACCTGTAGAATTTCCGATGCATTGTGTTGGACAATGAGCTTGGAGGTGTGAATATCCTTGGTGAATATGGACACTCCTCCGCCTTTAGTGCTTCGGTCCTGGTTTGGTGGCCGAAAAGTGTGGTAAGAGTTGTAGCCTGGTGTTGCAGGGGTGCTCTCTGGAGCCTTGAAACAGGTCTCAGTTACTGCACAGATGCAGCATGAACTAAAAGACTGCTTCTGAGGGGTCGCAGTGACAGGGTGATAGTTTGACTGAAGTGCCTAGGGGGCCCCAAACCTGAGATTTGCTGGGGGCCTCCAAAATGCTAACACCGGCCCTGCCTACCATATATACAGTCTGCCTCTTAACATTTTTGCCAGTGCTTGAAATGCTAATATTCCACCAGGCTACACAATTCTATCACACAGCCAAATATATCCTTATTGATCTCTCTTTGGATTCCTTTAAAAAAAAAAAACAGTATGATTATGCAATTTTAATTGGTCTGGGCTTAAGTGATTTTGCAAAATCTTTACAGGAAGGACACATGTCTGCTTAATGAATATAATTGGAACAGGAGTCATCGATTACATTTAATTGAATCCTAATTCCATCATTGAACAGCTAGAGTTTTGAATGAGATCTCTGAACTGTCGAGGTAAGAATGTTACCTCTTATGCCCACAGCTCCATGATTTCCAAATTATTACATTTAGAGGTACAGAGATATGGGGGTGCAGAGGACAGGGAGAGGTTGCATCCTTGTAAAAACACTTATCTTTCTTTTATTGTGAAAAACATTCCCCATTAATGCTCTCTTTTGTGTACTACCATTTCAATTTTAAATGTCTTGAGGAATTGTTATGATCCATTATAGCTTTAAAGGCTTCACTTCACAGCACTTTTGGTTTTGAAACCCCGGGGCTTTGAGTTGTACAAGAACATTGATGGCAGCTTTCCTGATATTAACTTTGCTATATTGTTCCAGTGTTTTGTACTAATTAACTGCTCTTACCCATCATTAAAATCAATCACGCATTCAGCAGAGTTCGCCACTTAGTCAACTAATTTCGTACAAAATGAACCACTTTTGCAGTCAAATATAATGAGCTTATGTGTAACTCGCAGAATAAATAAGTTCTTAGCTTATGAAAAAGTGCCCAATGTTATTTGAATCATAACATGTTTTATTCAGTTCACTTCTGATAAGCTTGATACATAGATTGTTTCCAGGAAGTATCGATTGTTTCTAGGAAGTATCATGTACAACAAATTTAATCACATGACTGTCACAGCTTGGAGGCAACTAAAAACACTGTGAGATGGCATTGTTTTAACTCGTCTCATTTGACTAGAAGCAGCATGTTTTGGTCAAAGGGCCTTGAATAGTCTGACTTTGCTGACTTAGTGATTTACCCTTGTTAGAGCCATCTGCCCCGGGGTATCTAAGAGTCTAGTATGTAGCAGACTTTACCTCTATTTATTTACCTGATACTTTAGCTGGTCTAAATGAATACATTTACAACAAGTAATAAAAATAAAGGAATAAATCATACTACTTAAAAAGTACAAATGCTAAAGATGTTGTGAGAAGAACTAATAAAAAATGCAAGGCCAAATAAAGAATACCTTTTCTGCTGAAAGGGCCGACCCAAGGTTTTGGATTCGTCATCTTCACTGGGAAGTACAATCTTTTCTATCATGTCAGCAAGTACTGAGAAAGTTGGTTCTACGATAAAATCAATGAAACCTGCAACAGACAAACACAGACTTATTTATGACATAAACAGCAGAAACCAATAGATTAAATCAGCATCTGAACATGCTAGTGTAAGCTTCTGATGGAATGTCATGGTACACAATTACAGGCTTTTAAATACTGTGCTTATTGTTCCTAGAATCTGTACATTTTGAAAATATAAATGACTACATTTGAAGCTGCAGTATTAAAAGTTAGGAAATGAGGGGTGGCAAAAGTATTTCCTCAGTTGTATCTCTCTTATATTTAGTATTCTTATATTATTTCACTTAATTTAAAGTTTTAATTTTTTATGTAATCATACTTTTAATTCCTTTTAAAAATTACAAGGTTTAAAACAGATCATATTTACAGTAGGTAATTTTTAGAATTTTGTGGAAAGTTCTTCCCTAGCATCATAGCACTCTGATCTTACTGGATTTGATAGGTTTCCTTAGACCTCCAGTCATGCTGCAGTAGGATAATCATGTGGAAGTAATATTATGTTACAGAAGTAACTGCAGTTGTTTTATTGCATTCACTTTCTTTATCTCTCTCTATTTCTCTCTCTCTCTGTTCTTTACTATCAGTCTTTTTTCTTTTTGTCACCATTTCACATGGTGCACACTGTGGTGGCTGGCAGGATCCACTGACTGATTTAACAACTGTAACACTTCTGCAGTGTGTTGGCTATCTGCAGACAACAATTTTCTTTCCTTAGAACTACAACCTACACATTTTTCTCTCTCCTGCCTTCTGTCTACACTCCCCACTCTCTTGTGGTGCAGGCATTCAGAGGCACTCTTCAAACATCTGCTTAACCGGTTTACTATCAGATGTTCGAATCGAACTCCGTCGACTGCACTTTTGTCGTACACGGAAATTCGAAAATGGTAATGTCGACAACCAAAAGCCAACTTAGGAATGGTTTTAACATGGGTTGAGATAGGTGTTCACTGTTATTGCTGAACTACAAACCTCTCCCCTATGTCGACCCATGTTAAAACCCGTTTCTAGGATGGCTTTTGGTTGTCGACATTACTGTTTTCGAATTTCCGTGTTCAACAAATGTGCAGTCGACGGAGTTCGATTCGAACATCTGATAGTAAACCGTTTAAGAACCATCTATTAACTCCAACTCAGCATGGTTTTAGACTAGGCAATTGTACTGATAAAGCTTTTTTGTGCTTCCTAAACAGAATCAACTCCGATCTGAATAATGACAAAATATCTGCATAAATTTTTCTAGACCTCTCAAAAGCCTTTGATACTTCTCCTGCAGTCTACTTATTAAAGGGATGGTCCAGCTAAACATAACTCATGACACAATAAAATGGATCAAAAGCTACCTCTCAGGAAGGTCCGCATCTGTGCAGTGGAAAGTCACTTACTCTGTCTTTAACTCATTCACTTCAGTGCAACCCTGAGGTTTGTATTCTAACTTCCAATGACTGCATCTTGAGTTTATTGAAAAAAACAAAGAAATGTCCTCACATTTCAAACAAATTTTAACATCTCTGGAGGCATAAGGGTTACTAAAGAAATGTAAATGGCAAACTGTTCAGCACAAAAATATATTTTTAAACAGATAATGCTGATTAGATTCTAGGTCTTAAACTGGATTTTGTAAGTCACAATAAATACAGCAAATATTAATTCTGTAATATTTTCTAAACAACTTACAATATCTCAGTAATCTAAAGCTACACACACACACGCACACACACACACACACACACACACACACTCAGCATTTTGTTTGTCCATCCATAAGCTTTCATATAATGTTACTTCATTAATGAGACATTTAGAAAAATATAAAAACTATGGCAATGTAAATAAATAGTATATGAACAACAATCAATATCACTTTAACAGCACTAGACAGAGGCCAAATATTAATGCATTTGTGCTGCCTATCATGTGAGCTTTAAGATGAAATCTTTCAGTAGCTTGTATGTATTATGGTTTTGGAATTATTAATCCAAATATGAACAGGCTGTATTAGACTTCTTGATGTGCCAATAGGATGCAGCTGCAGAAACATCCGGAAGTGTCACTAGGCTGCAATGAGTCAATTCCATTTCAGTAGGTCCACTAGCAAACTATCTTTGGTCTACTGTCGACTAAAATCATGGGGGGGTCAAAGGCTCAAAAATAGGGACAGATATTAAATATTAATCTTACAAACTTAGAAAGTTGCTAGAATAATGCAATTTAAGCGAGCATGCATTTTTATTAATTAACTTACACATTGCCACTGCAAGACAGAAACAAAACGCGTTTTCGTCGTTCTAATAGGAACCCGGAGAAAACTAGGTGAAACAGATTTGTGTGTCCAAAATATGTCACATGAGAATTGGCTCTACAAATACTGGACTTTGCATAGTCAAACTGATGCATTACTGCTAATTTATGGGGAGTTGGGTAGGCAATATGCAGAAGCATAAACAGTGGTTGTATAGCTTCAGATAATGATAAATTAATATATGCATTGCACTGGGCTGCTTCTCAATTGACAACATATTTTTTGTTTTGAGCAGCAATTCCAACTGGGTGAATAAGTAGCCAAACAAACAGAAATAATTCAGAACTAAGTTATGAATAAGTAATAATATGTTATTAATTTTGGATTAACTCGGTCACAAGGAATTCATACTTAACTTATTATATCAATCCCAAAAACTGGAAAGGATTTGGTAACAGCAGTTCTTACTACACTGAGTTGCAGAGTGGTACTGGTTTTAAGGTTCCCTAGTTTCAGTATATCTGTTACAGATATTAAATCATCACCACTCATTAAGATGATATAAAAAAGAAACCGGTATCATAGGGAAGTCTGAAAAATTAAGAGGCGTGTTATTAATTGTAATAATAAATACAGAAATGGATAGCTCAAGTGGGTAATAAACAAACTCAAGTCTAAATTACTCAAAACAAAGCAAGCCAGTTCAAATAATGACAAAGAACAAGCTTTTATATTAAACCAAGCAACCACTGAGAAGTTATTTAATATTATTCTAAAACAAAAAAAAAATTTGAAAACTTAAAAACAATTTATTTGTGGTTACCTGAATTTTTTTTTTTACTTTGGAATTATATTAAATAACTTCTCTGTGGTTACTTGAGATAATTTGCTTTGTTTTAGATTTGCTATTAATTGTAATCTTAGGGTTATTTAGAAGTGGGTGTAACAACTGGAATTCTTTAAATAACATTATTTTTTCAAGAAATTGTGAGGATAATTAAGTATTAATAGTTCAGTAAATGACAGATGTTAAGAAAAAAAATGTTCAAGGATTAATTTATAAAATGGAGACATTTCATAGAGGTAATTACTTTCATAATAAGTGGTCTAATTGAAAGAATCTAAAAAGAAATGTTGCAATGGTTTGTGGTAAAGTGACCAGAAATACTAAGAAGTTTAACCAGAACATAAAAATGTGACATACTGATTACTTTAAGTCCACCCTATAATGCTGGATCTGAGAGATTGCTTACGCTGACTTGGAATAACTTCATTCATAAATAATCAAAATTACTTTCAGGATAGAAAGAATTTGTCTGAAATACAGGAAGTTGAGTTGCTAAAAAATAAAACAGCTTCAGGAAGACATTTACTTTAACTGTGGTAAGAAACTTAAGTTTACATTTGTTATAGTTATGCAGATCCCTTTGCATGCTTATAAAGGTCTGGTTGAAATTGGAATATATATATATATATATATATATATATATATATATATATATATATATATATATATATATATACACACACATACATATATAGGCTTAATATCAGAATATTGAAGTAATGTTTGGCGAACACAGGAATTTTGAATGGCAGTTGGATGATTTCCAAGTTGCCGAACGTTAACTGAGCGAAAGCGTTCGTATCAGTGAATGCCACTGCACATTTGCTGATATGGACCTTGATGTTATGAGTACAGATTGTGGTACAGTGCAGAGTGGGAAATTCATCCCTTTCCTTACTGTACTGCGATCTCGGAGTGGAATATGTAGTTAGCAGGGGGGTGGGGGTGCATGGAGGCATGCCCCCCTGCAAAAGAGTGAATTTCCAGAGTGGGAGCCAGACATATATTAGCTCCTATGCGGACATCCTGTTTGCTATTCGACGTAAATGTTGAATCTACTGAATTTGTTCATCAGCTTCGACATTTATACCTCATTAGTATGCATGGATTTGGCACTGTGTTTTAACGTTAAAAACGGATTTTGTTTTTCAAGTTGAGAGTTTGAAAGTAAACCTGTGTGTGTGTGTGTGTGTGTGTGTGTGTGTGTGTGTGTGTGTGTGTGGCTGAAATGGTGCAGCAGTTAGCGTTGTCGCCTCAAAGCAAGAGGTTTTCTGGTTTGATTCTCGGCTGGGGTGCCTTCTGTGTGGAATCTGCATGTCCTCCCTGCCATCACGTGGGTTTCCTCTGGGTGCTCTGGTTTCCTCCCACATTCCAAAGACATGCAGTAGGTCGGTTGAATACTCTAAATTAGCTGTAGGTGCGTGTGTGTGTGTGTGTGTGTGTGTGTGTGTGTGTGTGTGTGTGTGTGCAAGTGAGTGGTACTGATGAACTAACGAGAAAGGGCTAGCCATCCGGCAGTGTACATCTTAGCCTGAGATGATTGTCACTGCTCAAGTGACATCCCGATCCCATGTGCAAAATGGGAAAAAGGGTTGAGGGTGGATGGATGGATACATACACACATGAGCGCACACACACACACATACATATATATATATATATATATATATATATATATATATATATATATATATGGTTTACTATCAAAAAGCTGAATAGAGATGCTCTGAAGATGGACCATCGAAAGACAGATGTTTAATTGTCTGTGTTGCTGAACACTCCATATTCGAAAGTTCATATTAGCGAATGCTACTGTGCATTCACTGATATGAACGCGAAGTACTGCACAGAGATCATGGTACAGTGCGGTTTGGGGCATTCATTCCTTTCCTCACTGTAGTACAATCTTGGAGTTGGAATATATAGTTAGCAGGGTGTGTGAGGGTGCAGCCACCCTGCAAAAAAATGATATAATGTGTAGAAGTTTCACTTACCTGTGCTCCTATAGTGACATCATGTGCTCTGTTCAACAAAAATGTTGAATCTGCTGAATTGACATTGCGTCCTGCTGTATAATTTTACTTTTGCTCTTTCCTTCGACGTTATGTATGGGAATATGTTTTTTACGACAACATTTTGATAGTAAACCTATATATATATATATATATATATATATATATATATATATATATATATATACAGAGAGAGAAAGACAGACAGACAGACAAGTATTGTGTATGTATTTAACTTCTAAGTCTTTATGCTCATGGATTTATACTTGATACCAGAAGAGAGTTGAATATATTGCTGTTGGAAAAATATCTGATTTACAACATTTAGCTTGAAATGTCATGATTGTTATAATCTGTGTCTGAATTAAATAAATAGCTAGGTTTAGCTGTATCTTGGAAGTAAATGAGGATATCATCTGCAAATGAGGTAACAGTAATGCTTGCTCTGAAGATGTTAATGCTGGAAGTGTGGTGAGAAAGAGAGAGGAAATTAGGAATATATTTTTGGGACTAATAAACTGGTAGACTATTAAAAATTCCCTACAGATTACTTTGTCAGAAATGTGGAATCAAATGGTTGTAACTAAGGAAATTTTTTCTTTTGAGCTGGGATACAGAATCTGAATTGTCCAGCTTGCCAAAAAAGCAATTACTAGAAAACAGAAATCAAAATCTAAACTATCTGTAATTGAGGTACTGAATATTGTAAATGAGATAAAAGAACAAGAGGTAGGATCTTTAGAAAAGGGAAGGCACAAATTACCAAGAAACAGATGGAATTTATGGGAAAAGTACAAGCAGAATAATATTCAGGATGAGTGAGGTTTCAGGGAAGGCAGAAACTGAACAATTTATATAATGTTAGAGTGAGTTATTGTTGTTAAAAGGAAAACATGGATGCATAATAAAAAAGTTACTATAAATTGCTTTCTGTTAATGTATGTGTACCTATGTTGTTGTTTAAAATGTGAAGACTTAAGTGTTTAAAAATGGTTTACTTTGAAATCTGAAGTAGGCTGTCATCATCAGTTTATGGGGAAACCCACAACACCATCTAATGATTACATATACCTAATAAACTGCCATATAAGAATTAGTATGTCTGGTTCACTAAGGATACAATGCAGGGTATCATGAGGTTAAATTAGTATATAACAACACAAGAATGTCTGAGATTTTAGGGAATAGCATTTTTAGGGGTGGCATCAGTGAGTATACACACAGACAATATCATGAATGTCATATTCAACAATCAGAACCTTAGAATAATGCAACAGTAGTTTATATTTAATTAGTGACTGCAGGTCATTTAGCTACCATTAAATAGACAGGTAACTTGAAACTCTTACTAATAAGTAATTACAATAATGATTCATAATACTCAGTTTGAAAAATAAGTACAAACAAGTAATTTTTAACCATTTTGTACAATTTGTTCAAATTTTGCAGCTATTTAAAGAGATAGCTTGGAACCCTAGTCATATACAGTTACTATTTTTACACAATAAAATGTCTGTCTTAAAATACACATTCATTTGAATATTTTGTTGCAAATTTGTGAAATGTGTTAGCATTTATAGTCTTGTAATCAGCTCTTTTTCAAGAGAGGAACAGTGTATGTGGATAAGCCATTCTGAACTTGCTATAAAGACATGCAAAATATTTCTGATTTTTGCTGCTATCTAAGTATGAAAAGCATCTACTACAAGGGATTGATTTACATATATGAGTCTGGGAAGGTGACCCTTGGGAGGGGGAAGGGTTCAGGGCCCCATGTACTGAAATCAATAGCATATGATAATGTTTTTGCAGGTACAGCAACTAAGTTGAAAATTTCTTGCATGGCCATATCAAGTTTTCGTGAGATTCTTTTACAGCTTTAGCAAGAATAGCAAGATGATTCACTTTGGACAGTGTTTCATTTTGTGAATCTGCCAGGTTGGAGACCCTTTCCTTATATTCATAAAAATGTAATTTTAAACCCCTCTAATGAGTTTTTAATATCATCAACACCAGTTTGTATATTGTAAACTGACGTGAACAAGGGATGCCATTATTTTTAATGCAGTCACAATTAATGCTGACAGGTCTTGTAAAGTAAACTGACAGCCCCCAAAACTACAAATAATATTCTGAGGCATACTGGTAGCCTAAAGCTCTCAGCTGCAAGACAGCCTCACCGTTTATTGTTAAATTATTTCCCCTCCATGTGAATGCTTACCTGGTAGTCCTCTTAAAGTCAATTAGGTGTACCCAGTTCTGTGGCTTAGAGGGATAAAGCTCTGACTATGGTCCAGGTGATCTGGGTTCACTTAGTACCTCAGAAGTCTAAGGCACAGGCAGGAGGGGAGGGCATGTGCATGGGCATCTTCTGCAAAAATACCTGGTAAAGGCTACTGACATAGCTGTGAGAGGGGTGTGGTCTAAAAAGAGAAAGGTGATGGACTTGGATGAGGTGCTCTGGTGGCATTGAGATAAATTGCTAAGTCCACGTTGCACACTCAACCCTCGGATGTAGCCACAAAGATACATGGGGCAATATGTTGTAGGCCATCTAAGAAGAAACCTCATCCCCTGCTGAAGGTGATGGCAAGACTCCCAGGATGCCCTTAGGTTCTGCACCAGCTCCAGCTTAAACTTAGGTAGTCCAAGGGCATAAAGAAGGAGCTGGAAGGCTGGTGATGGATATGGGACACTGGGATTGATGTTGTAGGATGAAACAGTGGAGCACAAAGTCCTCCAAAAAGTTATTCTTCTGACATCTTCTTATTTTTCTTATGCAGTGAAGACAGTGGAGACCTTGGAGACTGAAAATACTTAGTGATGGGCCACTTCAGTGACTGATTCTTTTTTTTGCCATATTTCAAAATGCCAAAATGCTGCAGCTCACCAAGAAAGTAAAGCATTCCTTCCAGTTGTCTATCACATGTAGTATATTTAGAGTGCACCATTCAATGTAGACAGTAGCACTGTAAATGTCTAACTGCCGTCTGCATTAAGTACAGACTCACTTCCCCAGCCATTACAATCTGCTACTTTAGGGCACATAAGTTAGCTAATTTAAAATATTGTAGTCCTCATAGAACTGCACTAAATGTATCCAAATACAGTTCCTTGATGATTAGATGCTCATTTACCAAGTACTCTACTTCAAAATTATGTTAGAATCAGCTACTAAACTATGCTGAAGAGAGCATCACACCAACATGAATAATCACACAGGCAGTATGTTAGAAAAATATGTATTAATGTGTGTATGCTTAATGCTAATTAATAGTTAGGAGAATTAACACATTTTTCATTCTATTTTATATGCACTGTGTTATATATAAATTGAGTTTCATATGAGACTGAAAAAGATGCTTTTTAAAAACTGCAGTGTGCTTTCTGAAACTTGCAAGATGACCTCTGACCTGGTAATTGCTAGCACAGCAATATTCATGTTTATGCCTTTTGGAAATGTACTTGAGAAGCAGGTGCTTATCTGCTAGGTCAGGAATGAATGAATGAACAATACTATATTATGTAAATGTAATGATTCTAAACAATCAGCTCTGTTCGAAGCATGAGAACATGTACAGCTGCAGAAGCTTAGAGATAATGTAGACAAAGGATTGTTAGAGAAATGAACTGTTAGCTTTGCGCTTGAATTAGCCATAGTACCTTGAATGGTAACATAACATGTATCTAACTGGTGGTAATCAAGGCCACGTTGTTTTCCTCAGGAAGTTTCTCACAAAAATTGATAAATCAGCAGAAATTTGTGAGACTGATGGTCAACAAGTGATGATGAAAAGACTGGTAATTTGTTACGTCAGCTTGGTAGGCAATGTCTTGTTAGAGAATGTATAAAAATGAAAGTATTTCCTGTTTCTGGTTAGACAAACTTTGTAATAGCATGTTTTTGTCTCCTTGCTGCAAGAGTAAAGTGCCTTAACCTGAACCTACTGTGTTTTGATCATTTTTAAAGTATATTTTTCCTTTGACAGTTTGGTCCTTTGGACTGGAAAGTACCTCTCACTCTAGGCCTAGGTCAGAATTGGGCCCAGTGGCATGTACCCGTATGGAGAAGAGGCCAAATCGGCTCTTCTGTTTTGAAAGACCTCCGACTGAATTGTCGTTCAAAAGAGGCCAGCCACTGTTTCTGATCTGGGATTGGAGGACGAGTCAACGATCCGGTGGATCAACTCACGGAGGGTCAGGTAAGGAGGAATTTACCTTTTTTCTGTTTTAATATCAGGGACTAGTTGCAGAACTGTTTTTTTTGTCAGGAAGATTTGCATGTGCAGATCAGGGACACATAATTTTACTATCTTGTCATAGATCAGGGAAACAGAATAGGTAGACAGTTATTCTAGATAAACTGTGAAAAGGTGTAGAACTGTGGTACCACATGATAAGAAGGGTTATGTAACAATTTACAGCTTAGCTAAGGCAATATGGGAAATCAGTGCACGAAAAGTTCCCGAGACCCGCCCCTAACTGAAGATGTGAAATATATGCAATTACAGCGTGCCGATAATGTTAAGTATTATACAAAATGGGTTGATAAATATAAATTTGATGGTACTTTAGATAAACTTGCACTTATTAAACTTATCAGACAACTTAAAACAGATGCAAAAGGTCAATTAAAAAAGCAACGACAACTAGGAGTCCCTCAGGCACATAGGTGGCTTGAGGAAGCAAATCGCAGAGAACAAAAGATTAAAAATTCAAAAGCAATGTTCTTAGACAAAGAAGATAATAACTTGGTAATAGCAATGGCCCCTCCTTCGCCCCCTCCTCTTCCCTTACCAGAATATGAAGCGAGTGGACAAGCTGATCCACCTCCGCTATACCCAGCTGTTTCTACAACATCAAAACCATTTGTCAGGGATCCTATCGAGACTAACTAGGTCTCGAACACGTAACTTGAGAGGGGAGATTGAATTATATGAAATGAATAGAAAATCACAAGCTATGAGTGAGGAAGAGATATGTCCACTCATAGAAGTACAAAATCCTCAGGCAGGACAGGCAGGAATTCCCCATCCGAAAGTGAATTTTAGAAAATTTTTAGAAGACTTACATGGTATGAGATTAAGTTACCATTTGAATGGAGAGGAAGTAGAAAAAGTAGTTAGACAAATTGTAGGTCCAGATTGGCACATGATCAGTGGTGACTGGAATCCCCGTGACGCAGAGCTTAGACCACTCCCACATAGTAATGCAGAATTGGATAACAAAGTAAAGGGTCTGACAGACTGAATCTCTGAAAAATGGAAGCCTAGGGCTGATTGGACTTGCATTAATCAGTGCATTCAACAAGAAGGTGAAACGGTTGATAGATATTATGCTAGATTATTAGAGTGTTTTAATAACCACTGCGGAATGCAGATACCCGAAAATCAAACACATGATTCCCCATATGAGCAGCAGCTAAAAAATGCATTCTTAAAAGGTAGTATAACTTCCATTAGCAGCTTTATTACAAAACACATGGTAGATCATCAAACAAGTAGATTGCAGCCATTACTTAAATATGCAAGACATGCAGAAAGGCATTTTAATTGTAAAAAGAAGACGGAAACTCAAGTATTTGCAGCAGAAGATGGGTAAAAAGTTTTTGTAGTTCAAACTGGGAGAAAGGGTAAGAAAAATGCCCAGGGAAACAAACAATCTGATAAACGATCAGAAGATTTCAAAGAAAGAAAGAAAAGGAGTGAATGTTTTAAATACGGGAAAAAAGGACATTTGGCAAGGGATTGCAGGCTAAATAAGAAGGTGGCTACGGAAGATAAGGAGGATGAGGAATGACTATATGATAGTCAGGAATCACTGAATGAGAACAAACAGGAAAGGACAAATGCGAATGTGGTAGTAAGGGTAGAGGATGTGACAGAAGGGGTAGAGGATGTACATAAATCTATAGATGTTGAAGAAAATGAAATTTTAGACTTAGCATTATTGAGCCTAGAGCTCTACTTAGCAGACACAAAACTGGAAGTTACGCTTCTAGTAGAGGGGAGGGAAGTCAAATTTTTGTGTGACTCAGGGGCTTCACGGACCCTGATACATCCTTCCAAATTACCGGAAAATTCAGAATCACCAGATTATATACTAGTGAAAGCAGCTAATGGACAGCTGTATCGGGAGCCACTCTCCCATGATATAGCAATAACAGACCCCGTTTCAGGAATGACCCAGAAAAGTAAGATTGTGGTTTCTGCAAAATGCCCAGTAAATCTTTTGGGCAGAGACTTAATGCAGATATTTGGCATAGCTGTAGTTCCAACCATGCAAGGTATGGAAGCGCAGCGACAAATGGATACTTTTGTAGTGCGACCGGAGGGTGAGACATATTATTGGTACAGCCAGGACTTGGTTACGACTGGTCCAGGGGCAGTAACCGAAGAACTGATGAACGTAGCCATCAGTAAATCCCCCTCCTTTGACATTGACAAAGAACATTTGTTGCATTGTACTCTATATTACTGTAATAGACCAGGACCTGATAAAGAATATGAGCAGGAGTTGTTTCAAAACCATGCAAACAGGCTAGTGTTATGAAACCTGTACTGGGACACAGAAGGAAACAGTGTAATAAGCTGTTCATTGCCCGAGGAATTTTTAGCACTTTACAAATCTAATCTATTGCCACATGTTAGCTTAACCAAAAATAAAAGTTTGAAATGGGCAGACTTAGGAAAAAAAGTCACAAGGTGGAAAAAGCAGACAGAATTAAAACTCTCTGAACAAGGAGTACAAAAGCAGAAATTGAATTGGATAACACAGACACACCCAGCTGTGCACTCACAGGCCAGTGAGAATAGCTGAGTATTACTCTTATTGGAAGAAGAGAAAAAAGCCTTGCGAGACATACCAGAGACTCTCTGGTCAATAGGGAAGTCAGATGTAGGACTTATTCGAACAGCAGGACCAGTTACCATTACGCCAAAATCAGCATTTAGACCTCAGAAAAGACAGTATCCCTTAAGAAAGGATGCAGAGATAGGGATTAAACCTATAATAGCAGCCTTACTTAGAAAAGGAGTCTTAATAGAATCTCCCAATTCACCATGTAATACACCCTTATTTCCTGTTAGGAAAGCAAACAGGGAATGGCGTATGGTCCAAGATCTACAGGCTGTAAATGATGCAGTTATACCCAGGGCACCAATGGTGCCAGATCCACACACTTTACTGAATGATTTGAAGCCTGAGCAGAAGTATTTTTCTGTGGTAGATATTAGTAATGCATTTTTCTCAATACCGATACACCCCGACAGCCAACATTGGTTTGCATTTATGTTTCAGGGGAAACGGTATACGTATACGAGATTACCACAGGGATATTGTGAAAGTCCAACAATATTTGCACAAAAAATGGCAAGCAACCTGGCGGGATTTATCCCACAGAAAGGTAGTCAGATTTTACTTTATGTAGATGACATTCTGCTGGCAGCCCCCACCCAGCAAAAATGTAGAGAGGATACCATAGCATTGTTACAATTTTTAGCTACTCAAGGACACAAGGTAAACAAAAACAAACTGCAACTTTGGAGAAAACAAGTTAAATACCTGGGATATGTAATATCCAAAGAAGGCAGAATATTAGATGAAGACAGAAAAACAGCAATATTACAAGTACCTAGACCAACTACCAAGAAGGAAATGATGTCCTTCCTAGAAACCACTAACTTTTGTCAGAGTTGGATACCAAATTATGCTTTGGAATCTGCTCCACTGACTAATTTGATATTCAAAAAGCCGATGGCAGCACAGGATTTATTACAGTGGACACCAGAAGCAGAAGCAGCTTTCTGCAAGCTAAAACAACTGATAGCATCTTCCTTAGTTTTAGGATTACCAAACTATCATAAGCGATTTTTCCAAACTGTAGACTGTAAGCAAGGTTATATGACATCAGTGTTGACACAGCAACATGGGGACAAACAATGCCCCATAGCTTACTATTCATCACAGCTAGACCCAGTGGCGCAATCCTTGCCCCACTGTGTACATGCAGTAGTTGCAGCTGAAATGGCAGTGCAGGCTTCGGCCTCAGTAGTGTTATTCCACCCTCTCACATTGAGAGTGCCTCATGCAGTCGCAATCATTTTACTGCAAAAAAAAGTAGCATATCTCTCTCCTGCTAGACATCTTTCCTGTATGACTATACTGTTGAGCCAACCTCATATGACAATTGAACGATGCACAACCTTGAATCCGTCAACCTTGCTCCCAACCCCTGCAGATGGCAAACCGCATTGCTGCCTGCAGGAAATTGAGCAAACATCATTACCTAGACAGGACCTTACAAATGTTCCCTTGGATGATGCCGAGGTGACATACTATGTGGACGGCTCATGCAGGAGGGGTTCTACAGGATAGACTCTAGTGGGGTATGCAGTCATTTCTGATACTGATACTTTAGAAGCAAAATCTTTACCACACAACTTATCTGCACAAGCAGCAGAATTGATTGCCTTGACAAATGTACCTTAGCGGAAGGTAAGAAAGTGAATATTTTTACTGATAGTCAGTATGCTTTTTCTACTGTACATGTTTTTGCGCAGCAGTGGAAAAATAGAGGAATGATAACATCTACTGGCAAATCAATTAATCATGCGCAATTCATTTTAGATTTATTAGACTCTATTCAGTTACCTCAAAAAGTAGCTATTTGCAAATGCGTAGCTCATACCAAGCAACAGGATAGAATTTCAAAAGGTAATGCGAGGGCTGACACAGCTGCAAAACAGGCAGCATCAGCCTCAGAAGCTTTTCTTTTGAGTGAGAAATTACAACCCTCTGAGATTTTAGATTTAGAAATGTTAAAAACAATGCAGACACTTACTACAAATGTAGAAAAACAAAAGTGGATAAAACGAGGAGCAATCCTTGAGAAGGAACTGTACATCTCCAAGGAAAAGAAACCAATTCTACCATTTAACTTGTTTAGATATGCAGCTTTGTTGAGCCATGGGCAGAGCCATGTCTCAACAGGGGGGATGGTGCAGTTAGTGAATCAAGTGTTTACAACGTATGGATTTACTAATTATACAAAACATTTTTGTGCAGCATGCCATGTTTGTAGCAAGCATCGTGCACAAGGGGCATTGAAACCTAAGCAAGGGAGTTTCCCTACACCACCATATCCGTTTCATACTATTTGTATGGATTTTATAGAACTGAATAAATGTGAGAATAAAAAGTATTGTCTTATCATTATAGATATGTTTTCCAAATGGGTGGAAGCTTTTCCAACTAAAAATCCAGATGCAGCTACTGTTGCAAAGGTCCTTGTTAAAGAAATTATTCCTAGATTTGGCATACTGGAAAAGATTTATAGTGACAACAGTACACATTTTGTGAACCAAACAGTGTACCAACTTAGTTGCTATTTCGGGATATTGTTAAAAAATCACTGCGCATATCACCCCCAATCTGCAGGATTAGTAGAGAGGCACAATGGGATGTTGAAGAATAAGCTTAGGAAATTGATGAGTGAGACACAAAAGAACTGGGTGCACTGTTTGCCTCTAGCACTGTTGAGCATGAGAACTGTTCCAAATGCAAAGGGATTGACTCCTTTTGAAACTTTGTTTGGGAGGGCATATTTTACACTTCAGTGGAAACCTCTCATGTCTGCAGAGCAAGAGGCTGACAGTTCACTTACAGGGTATATGAGATGATTTTTGAATAACAAACTTTTGCAGTTAAATTCTGTTTCAGATAAAGAGCAACCGAAATCGGAAGCAGCAGTAGCCCCAGGCACCTGGGTCTGGGTGAAGATTGTAAAGAAAAAGAACTGGAGTTCTCCGAAGTGGGAAGGGCCATACCAGGTACTACTGTCGACACCCACTGCAGTCAAGATCACGGAGCGAGCATCCTGGATTTATTTGACACACTGTAAATTGGTTAAGAACTTTGAATTGGACAAAAACCTTGTTACTGTTGTACAACTAGAACAAAATGGCCAGGTATAGAGTAAATAGAGACATTGAGCAACCTCAGAAAACTTGCATAATCATTTTGATAGCTATGCTAATTACATTTTTCTTTTTGTTGTGGCCTCTCCTTTTCCCTGCCACAAAAGTTGAACTGATTAAACGTGATGGGCCAAACATAAACTGGCATCCGAACTTTAACACTTATCAGGCAATTACATGTGTGTATGCTGAGACTTTTAATGTTTTGAACTGCTGGGTCTGCACAGCCATACCAACAGCATACGGGGGTTTATTGATGGCTGTTATCCCCCTAGGGGTCAATGAGACCTGAGAAAATCTGTTTTTTGACACAGTTGCTATTAAAGTATATGATAAAGTAGCACTGTATTTGCCTGTGACACAAAAAGGAATTGTATGTTTTTACAAAAATGATACCATACAAGTGGGTTGGAGCAAGTGTAATGTCACTGTACAATATAAATGTTATACAAAAGCAAATGATCTAGGTGGATCTTGTAGTACAGATTATAACTCATTTCTTAAATCTATGCATAAGACTCTTGATCAGGTACAACGTAATCCTGTACTTTTTAAACAGTTATCTGTAATAGATAGGAAAATGTTTCATGCAGGGCAGTCATTTCGTAACAAAGTAACAACTAAAGTAGAGGACTGTTATTTTGTGTGTGGTAAAAAAACATATAAATGGTTACCTGAGAATTGGTCTGGCAGTTGTTTTTTGGGATACCTGGTCCCGGCCATACGACACACTGTAGTTTTACCTCAGGGAAGTATTCAAAATACCCGAGATGTAACCAAAAAGACTGTTAAAAAACCTGAGAATCCAGTGGGACAGATCGAGGCAGGCTGGAAAGACCATCATAGTGTGGGAACCAAACTTGCGCACATGGACTTGAATGATGCTGTCATATCGTGGGCAGGCATATTACCTGCATATGGTGCAGTTAAATCAATTTGGGTGCTGCAAAAACTGTCTAAACTTCTCGAAGTGATGAGTAATGCAACTTTATCTGCTCTTGAACTGATAACTGATGAACTGAATGCAATGAGAACTGTAGTGCTCCAAAACCGAATGGCTCTTGACTTCACCCTAGTGGCGAGGGGTGTGACATGCGCTTTAATCAAAGAAGAATACTGTGCATTTATTCCAGATCATCAGCATGAGATTAATGACCATCTTGAGGTAATTCAGCAAGTGTCGGCCATGACCAAACCAGGCCCAAACCCTCTGACGGACCTTTTTCAGAATTTATTTGGGGGGTGGGGTTCCATTCTAATGAACATTTTGATTGCCATTGGGGTGGGATTACTCCTAATAGGAGTTTGTGTTTGTTGTGGAATCCCCTGCATGAAAAAATTAATCAAAGAATTTATAGACATATCAGTATCTGAGACTATGTATCAAAGTACTGAATCTGGAGCTGCTAGAATGTGAAACACTTTCATAAAAGATTAAACTGAATGACTTTTTTAACTGCAAATCCTGATTGAAAGAGGTTAGAGAAAGAAGCAAACGGTTTATTCTTTTTGAAAATAGAATTAAAAAGTATTTACAGGAGGGAAATGTTAGAAAAATATGTATTATTGTGTGTATGCTTAATGCTAATTAATAGTTAGAAGAATTAACACGTTTTTCATTCTATTTTATATGCACTGTGTTCTATATAAATTGAGTTTCATATGAGACTGAAAAAGATGCTTTTTAAAAACTGCAGTGTGCTTTCTGAAACTTGCAAGATGCCCATTGACCTGGTAATTGCTAGCACAGCAATATTCATGTTTATGCCTTTTGGAAATGTACTTGAGAAGCAGGTGCTTATCTGCTAGGTCAGGAACGAATGAATGAACAATACTATATTCTGTAAATGTAATGATTCTAAACAATCAGCTCTGTTTGAAGCATGAGAACATGTACAGCTGCAGAAGCTTAGAGATAATGTAGACAAAGGATTATTAGAGAAATGAACTGTTAGCTTTGTGCTTGAATTAGCCATAGTACCTTGAATGGTAACATAACATGTATCTAACTGGTGGTAATCAAGGCCACGTTGTTTTCCTCAGGAAGTTTCTCACAAAAATTGATAAATCAGCAGACATTTGTGAGACTGATGGTCAACAAGTGATGATGAAAAGACTGGTAATTTGTTACGTCAGCTTGGTAGGCAATGTCTTGTTAGAGAATGTATAAAAATGAAAGTATTTCCTGTTTCTGGTTAGACAAACTCTGTAATAGCATGTTTTTGTCTCCTTGCTGCAAGATTAAAGTGCCTTAACCTGAACCTACCGTGTTTTGATCATTTTTAAAGTATATTTTTCCTTTGACACAGTATCCTGTCAACTATGTTTATTAGCTTCTACAGTCATGTGGCTGTTATAGTAGAGGAATTACACTGCGAGCTGTTAACAATCTGTTTCCTGTTGTCCAAGGTTGGATTTACTCAGCCTCTATTTGCCTGTTGAATGACTCTGAGCTAGTTATATAATCAGACAGCGGTTCCTTTGGCCAACCCTGAAAAGGATCCATTTGGATCAGTGTTCTACCCTAGTTAACATGTACAAATAAATAAAGTTATTGGTTGATTTGAAATATACGTTGTTCTTGACTATTGTGAATGTGCAGCACAAAGTGTATTACAGCTTTCAAAGCAATAAACCACTTCATGCTCCTACACTTTTTAACTTTTTTTTGGAACTAGTAATACATCAGAGAATCTAAACTTCCAGGTATTACAAAGAATTATAATAACCTAGAAGCTGTATATGGAGCACCATGATTATGCCCTGAATTCAGTAATTTTATCTTTATTAAACACCTATTGACATAATGGAGAAGCTTTAATCTTGCTCTAGAGCAGTAACAGCAAGCAACACAAGAATAGCTTAAGTATTTTACACCCTTAAAAACAGCAATACACTTTGCTGTTGTACAAAAAAAAAAATAAAATAAAGAAAACATTGTCAGACTGAAGCGTCAAGCTTACTTCAAAGTCATTCATTGATCTGAGTGACATTAACCTTCTTATCTCTCTGTCTTTGGCAGTACTAAGTATTTTACAGCTTTCAAAGCTGCAGAACAGTTGGTACTACTACAGTTTTTTTTTTCTCTCCAATTGTAACTCAGTTGCTATGTGTCCTTGGCATTGATGTCAAGGTTCACCTCTACCCTTGAGGTGAATTTCTTGACATCCGTGTCTTGAGCACACAGTTTGGTTATGATTGGAGACCCAGTCATAATCCAGTATGTTATGTGTTCTTAAAGTGTATGTCAAGAAATTCATCTTTTTCAAACACATAATAAACTAGTTATGATCAAAGACTGATCATCATTTTTCTGTGCATGTTTTAGCACCATGTGGATCATGGTGCTGCCCCTCTCTCATCTTATTACAGACATGATTTGCTTTCCAGTGCCATCATGTCCTCCTGTTGATTTGTTATCCATTCCATATACAGGTTTCCAACAGCACTCTTTTATTTTGGTTTTTGCATTTAAGTGGCTGCCTAATGTTTTGTAGTAGCTCCCTCAATGCTGTTTTGTGCATTACAAAGTAAAGACATTTATCTGCAGAAATATTTTAATCCATAAACTGTAGCTACATGTGATGCTTTCACATTGTAAATATACAAATTTTAAGTTAAATCAGGCAGATGCTGCAATGAGGCTGGTATTGAAAATCGGAGATGGTGGTGGTAAAAGAATCTTAATTTTAGATACATATCAACTTAACTAATCATGACTTAAATAATAGTGGAAAAAACACCCAAAAATGGTTCTTTTAGAACCTCAGAATAGCTTTACTCAATAACCCAACAGACACCATACTGCTTTCAAATCATGGCCATACACCAAACATATGAAAGTGTGCAAAATTACAACTGTTAATGTAACCATATTATCTCTTTTCAAATGTCTGCCCCAAGCCTATAAAAGCATTTTCTGCGAGGATGTTGCATGGACCACCACATTAAGTGATGATTTGAATGTATACACATGAAACATGCCTGACTTTTGGTATCAGCCATATTTGTCCATTGTTAGCTATTTTTATTGCAGTGTTTTATGGCTAGATGTTTCACCATACTTTCGTTTGGTTAAATAACTTGCTTTTACATGCACATTGTGCAAAAAGAGGTGACTAGAATTAGTGCAAAAGTCTGCTGAGATAAACTGTTCGCATCTCATAAAATTTCCTTAACACTTACCAGGAATTCCATGTATGTAACATATACACAACCTGTTATTTATGTATTTGAATAGTATACTCCCACTAAGCATATGTACACTTAACTTGCTTGTTTTCTACTTACAATCACAGTACTGCTATTCTTTGTATCTTATCTAGACTATATGATTGTATCAGTGAAATGTATAACATATATTTTTGTTTTGTACTTGTATCTGAGATTGAATTAATATTTGTATCTGTACTTTGTATATGTATCTTATTGTTATTTATAAATGTGTTGCTTTTCTCCCTGGGCCTTGGTTGAAAAAGGACATTTTGTCCAGTCAGACTTTCCCAGTAAACAACTATAAAATAAATAAATAAAATAATAAATATATCACAAAATGTACAATGTTTTCCTATACATGTATATAATTATGCATTTTTCACAAAGCATAGAAATGTTAATATATTTTTATTATAAATATTATTTTTCCACTGAACTAAAGCATTTTTGTTTGCATACTCAGATAAGAATACTGTATTATCTCAAAGTTTTTTTTTCATCCTCATTCGTAAAAAACAATGACTAATGCAGATCATCTTCTCTTGCTCATATACCGCATTCACTTTTTACACAGTCTTAACCAAACTGACATGGATACAGGACTTCAAGACCTGTCATGGGAGCAGCTTATGATACCCATGTCGATGACTGTTTATGACAGCTTGAGTGGCTGACCCTAAATAATAGGCTGAACTGTATTAATTCCTCCCAAGCCTATGTCCTTTGCCAGCTTGATATACTTACTACCTAGCTAACCTCCTCACATGGTACTCCCCCACCACAGATAGATATCCCTCAAAGGATCTTTTCTACTTGTACTGCCACTCTTCTATACGCCCCTACTCTTAACTACCTTCAAAGCTGGAGACAGAAGTTTCTCAAGTGCCATACACACCTTGTAAATATCCTGGCCCAGAAAAATCAGAGAACTGACAGAAAAATGAGTTCCAACATTATCTTCAAAGCCTCTTCACATCAAATCCACAAACAAGTATGTCACTTGCCAACTAGTATAGAAGCTACATACAAGACCCAACATCTTGTAGCAAACATTCCTTGTCCTTTGTGGGCACGCTAAGGTAGCATGTGATGACCCATGTTCTTAATTTATCATGTGTGTAATTGCCTGTTTGTGTCCTAAAGATACTGATAACTCTCTACTGATATGTCTATATTTGTATTTTTAATTCTTCTGTGGTGGGACATTAAGCCATTGTGGGTCTTCCCTGAAAAATGAGATGTGGCTAAGAGGTTCTACACTGTTAACAAATTTCAAACTGACAAACAAATAAATCTGTGCTAAATTGTTTAGCCAATGATTCTTCCATGCTATTTTAAGACATATTCCAAGTCTTTACTGTGGTTCACTACCTTCCGGGTAACAGTATGTCATATAGCAGGGTAACGTCTAAGTAAACTAAATTCCTTGACCATTTTTGTTCTAAAGTCCTTACTCAGTCAAATAACTCAACTATTTTTTGGCATAATCTTTCTTTTGTGAAACCATGCTATGATACACTTCATAGGCTTCAAGATGTTAAAAAATACTTTCCTTCGGTGGTTAATGTGTGTGATGAGAGACTTAGGGACACAAGTGGACAGTGGTCTCACTTTCGATAACCACATCACCACAACAGTCAGGAAATCCTTCTACATGGCACACCTCATCACTAAGGGCTTTTCATCCAGAAAAAAGGAGGTCATTGTCCCACTGTACTCATCCCTCATTAGACCCATTATAGAGTATAATGCCCCATTTGGTATGTACCTCACAAGACATCTGCAACAGCTGGAAAGGCCACAGAAATTCCTCACTAAAAGAATCACAGGCCTAAAGCAGATGCCATATGCTGACCGTCTAAAAAAACTCCAGCTATACTCAGTGGCATATCGTCTATTCAGAGGCGATATCTGCTTAACATACAAGGCCATGTCAAACCCTGAGCTGTTGGACATGCTCCACTTAAAGAAATCCCAATCCCTCAGAGCCACACGCTCCAGGGATCTAAATCTTATCATCACAATGAACAAAACATGCTGGAGGGATAGGTTCCTGACCCAGGGACTCCCCATACTCTGGAATAGACTGCGCATACATGTCAAGCAGAGCGCCTCATTGGCCCTCTTCAGACAGAACCTTGACGATTGGATGGGAGGTAGGAAATTCACCCCGGGGATCATGTCAGTCGCCCTGCTAGACAGGGGCCCAGAGAAGTAAATATTGTGGGAAATAATTTCCAGGGAATTGTTATGGCTAGGCTTGCATAGGCCTTAGGGCCGATAGCCTAGTACCAACCTATGAACCTATATATATATATATATATATATATATATATATATATATATATATATATAGATATATATATATATATATATATATATATATATATATATATATATATATATATATATATATATATATATATATATATATATATATATATATATATATATATATATATATATATATATATATATATATATATATATATACATATATATATATATATATATATATATATATGTATAACTATAAAAATTCTGAAAGGCTTATGTTCGTGTGATGAAATGACCGAAAAATAATGTTGGAAACTGTCATGCCGATTATTCAAAATGTCATAACGTTCGGAAGTCAAAACTTGACATTCGGCATTTCCAGTACAGTTCATCATCCACAAAAAAGCTGTAGATAAATAATACACATTTTTACTGTTTTGGAGTGGGGCAAGGCCCCCCCCTGCACCTCCCATGTGGGGGGCTGTGCCTCCAACCCCCCCCTGCTAATTATACATTCTAACTCCGAGATCACACTACAGTGAGGAAAAGAGTAATTTCCCCAATCGCCACTGTAGTGAGATCCAGTTGTAAACAGCAATGCTCACAACCACAAATTCAAGCTGCACCTCAACGTTCTGGAGGTGACGTAATTTCAAGTCAGGATTTTCACTTTTTGCACCTTTATTCCCAACCATGTGAATGATGGCAAATTAACTTTCAGACGTTTGACAGTAAACACACACACACACACACACACACACATATATATATATATATATATATATATATATTCCCTTTCTTTAAGGTTACATTTAGGTATCAGCAGTTTCTAGATTCCATCTTCCTTCCACTTAAATGAATGGTAATCACCTCTGCTTTTGTTTAGTGATGAGGATTCTTCATTTATTTGTTTTTCATTATTTTAACTGGGGAGGGAGGACTGGTCACATACTCTTTTCCGCCATAACCTTCTCTGATGATTTATTTGAAAGTTTAATTAGTTGTTTAGAGTTTGTTTCTTAATTCTGTAATACGACCATTTGAATGAATCCCAAGCATCTCATGTGTCTGGTTCATTTTTAATTTCCTCAGTTCTTTTACATTTCCTCAGTTCTTTTGCATCCTTTTCTTATGTAACAGAACTGTAACCTGCCTTACTCTCACCTGTCTTGCTGTTATCTGATTCTGGTAACTCCCCCTCTCTTCTTTTGTAAATGCTGACCAGAAATATTTATTTAACAGACAGGTTGTTTTTCCATTTTTTCACAATGACATTAAACTTCATTATCCAACTTTTTGTCTTTGTTCCTTGTTGATGAAAATGAATATTGTTTCTTCTGCTTGACCGCTTGGTGTTTACTGCCCTTCATGTTTCCATCTGTTTTGAAGATTGTATACTTCTGCCTTCCTCTTTGTTTGTTTCAGCATATTTTTGCAGCAGCACATTTTCCCTCATCTTTGTAGTCTTCTTGTTTTAAAACCACAATGCTCTCTCTTTCTTCTACTTTTAGGTTTATAAATGAGTTTCACGCATAGGCTTGCTGCTCCCTCAGATATGCTCGCTCTTGATGTATATCTACCTTCCAGAATTCCAAAGCCTTCAGTTTTAATTTGCTAGAATTAGTATTTAACTTGATGCTGGATTGTTTCGTTTGGGATCACTTGCGACTAAGTGACTGCCTGCTTCCATGTCTATGATCCTGTCCTGCTCAGAGAACACCAGTTTCAAGACTATCGTGTCTTGAGTAAGCACTAGCACTGGCCATGTAAAGTCTGCCCCTTGGGATTTTGATGTGTGATCTTACCTTTAGGTGTATAACTGCAGTCAGGATAGTGTGGCATATTAAAGTCCCCCATCAATAATCTCCGTCTTTTCCCTGCAAGTTTATGGATGCCGTCTATCATTTCCTTTGCTTTCCACCCTTTACCACTTTCCACTGTGGCATAAATTGCTTCCTCTGGCTGTCTAGTGTTTCACTGAGGGCAAGTCCACTGGGAAAGAACTTGCTTAAGTGTGATTGAAATGACTCTGTGCACTGTTTTGGGGAGTTGGTATCTGACAAAAAAAAAAAGAACATCTTGTGCTGTGCTACTGAAATGCATTTAATGTTTTGTTTTTATTGACTAGATGATATTGCTAAGGAGAATTTCTGGTTATCACATTCAGACTTTCTGTGACTCAAACCCTTTGCTAATTTACAGGCATGTTTAAGAAACATTAAGGCTATTGCTTAAGATCCTGATTTCCATCTCACACAGCTGCAGGTCATTACATGCCAGTATAGACCTGTATTTCTGTGAATCGATTCTTATTTTTCAGTGAAGTCCTGAGGTCTGCACCAGCCGATCAATAAACTGTTGAAACTAGTGACAGAAATGACTATATAATTACCCATGTTACAGTCCGGCAGCTCATCCCAGAACGTGATGAGTTGTCTAAGCTGACTAAGATCCCAGCCATAAGGGTAATTTGTCACCACATGGACAGTGACCCCAAGCTCTTTACTCTGTGAATCTCCTTTTGTGAACATCTGGGATTGCTCCTTCTCACTCCCTTATAAGGCACCTGGCATACAGCTTTCCTCCCTGTTTCTTTGGATACCTGCTTTTACCTTCCTAATTAATGAACTTGAAGCTTTATCATCATAATTTTTGAAAATATACAAATAATTTATCCCAAAATAAAGAATACAAGACAGAAATCTGACAATATACTTTCACATTATACTACTGCTAAAAATACAAACAGATATTTTATTAGAAACACACACGATTAAAAATAGAATACAGATATTTGAGGAAGTACAACGCCATACATAAGACAATTAGACTGTTACATTGTTATACTATAAGATTTTATTTACTTTTGTTGACCAGGTTAATCCCCACTAGATATGGTCTCTTTTCAGTGAGGCATGTTTTCAGAGCAATTAGGGGTAATTTGACAAGAACTGTGAGGAAATTATTCTACTTTTTTCAGCCAGTACCATGGAACCTTTTGTACCTAGGTCAGTTACCAACTTTTCAAGTAGATGAGACCTTGGTTTACATCTTGTCCAAAAGTTGGCAACTCAGGAATAGTGTGCACATCTGGTTTTCCTGCCAACAAGGACAAGTATACTACCTGTTGGACCAATGGCTTTATTAAATAAAGGTAAGATAAAATGTCTGGAATATTCCTAGCATTTTCATTAAAAAAATGCAGTACAGTGGTGTGGTTTCAGAAATTCAGACTATGATGAGACACTGAAATGCACAGGGGAAGTAACATGAGCAAAGAAAGTGCAAATAAAGGTTTAATATTTTAGATTGTCTTTTGTAAACAAGAGTATATATTATATCACACTTTAACAGGCAGTGACAATAACTAAGACAAATAAACGTTTTGGAAAACAACTTTTAGATCCTGAGGACACTTAAAATGTTATAGACTAAGATAATAAATGAAAGCTTTAATTTGCATCTAACATTAGATCTTCCTGAGTCACATCTGTCCACTTTAATATCAGGACTGCTTTGCTGCAGGCAGCAGTCCTTGGCACCTGTAAGATTCTCCCAAGCTCCAAAACTCCCTCAGTAACTCCTATAATACACCACACTTCCCTTTCTTGGAGGCGCAGGTTTGTCCTAAGCACTTCTAGGAAACACTGCCAAAAGGAAGGTCTTAGACTATTATTCCAGGTTTTTCCACAAGAAAGCCTGCAGTAAGTGGAAGGGAAAATGTGGGCAGGGTTGGTGAAACAGATGGACATGGACTATGAAGATCTAACAATAAGGTATGCACATGATATTTGTAACTTACATTATCCAGTTTATCAATTTTAAATGCATAACAGAGTCTACGGCTACAACCTCATGGGTATTAT
Source organism: Protopterus annectens (assembly GCF_019279795.1). Classification (NCBI taxonomy): domain Eukaryota; kingdom Metazoa; phylum Chordata; order Ceratodontiformes; family Protopteridae; genus Protopterus; species Protopterus annectens. The sequence goes on from NC_056743.1 coordinate 1,120,138,645, forward strand.
TAAGCTAGAATACCATGAAATATGGTAGTCCCAAAGGAAGGCCTGGACCTTGAGATCATGTTCAGCTTATAGTGCTTTCAAAACTGTACACTGAAAACTATGTTGTAGCTGTACAGATATCATCAACTGAGGATTTTTTGAGAAATAATCAAATGCAATTGAGGCAGAATGTGCTTAGGTTTACTTGGTAAGTTTTTTGTTTGTTTTTATAACCAAAATACTGTATTTTGATAGTCATCTGAACATTGTGACCTTTGATATTTTCCACCCCAATTTGTTTGAAGAGAAAGAAAGAAAGAAAGAAAAAGATGATTGGCACTGGTGGTGACAACCACACTGGGAGGAGGAAGTAAACATGTACAGAGCTATGAAAAGTTAATCTGCTAAAGACAACACCAAAGATTTTGATAGTAAATCAATAATAACCAAATCAAAAGGGACATCACAATGGAGTTCTGATTCTATTAGACCATGAGCATCCACTGAAGTATCCTCATTGTTTATCTTTTAAAGAGAACCAAGAAAATTGTCACTGCCATTAGACCAAATATCTTGAGGCATAAAGTAGCTGTCAGTATGACAGATGTCAAAAGAATATGAACAGTGGACTGAATGTCATCATTTCTGTCTGGAGTAGGAATAACACCACAGGTTCTTGTGTTCTGGCTACAACTAATGAAATTCTTTGCTTGTGACAGCTTCTACTGTGAACTTGGCAGTGTTCTCTCAGATCTCAGAGGTCAAGAACAGTTGAATTAAATCATTCCTTTCTGTAATCAGTGAGTAGTTTGTTGCTGCTGTGAGGAGCTGGTCATAAAGGTAGTGGAAGATTTGAATACCCTTCTTTCTGAGACAGGCTGCTACAGCCACCGTGCATTTGGGAAGCACTCTGGGAGTTGGGATGGGATCAAGTAGGAATAGAAATAAATAAAGTAATTTGTTCTGGTTCTGAAATATAGCTACTTCGTGGACACCTTGGTTATCTTGATGTACAAATATGTTCTGGAGATCTAAAGAACACATTGATTCTCCCTTGTTTGAGCATGGAATGATTGAACGCATTGTGATCATCCAGAACTTTGTTTTTCTTATGTACTTATTTAGGCTGCTTATATTTAATATGAACCAGAGTTCTTTAGTCTTTGTTGGGCATCAAAAAGAACCTCAAATAAATTCCAGATACTCTTTTGTCTGTGGCACCATTCTAGATGTTTCTTTTTGATAAAAGGCTTGCTACCTCTAATTTAGCCACTGGCCTTTGACAGGCCCAGACATCTGGAATTAAGGATACTGGCCTCAATGGAGCTATAAAAGGAATTTTCTACATTCAGAATACTACCTCCTGATATACTTGTCCTTCATGATGTCCAACATACAGGAAGGAGCAGGGAGATCAAATCCACCTACTACCTCTAGGGGTGGACAGTTTGCAAGTCCTCAAGGATTCTGTGGATGCGCCCCACAGGGAGGGCTGTGGAGTCTCTGATTTTGTAGAGTACCTATGCCTCTAAGGTAGCACATGTTCTGCAAACCCCAAAAGACTGATGGTTCTTGTAAAAACACTGCTCAAGGGGTACCTGTGGACTGTTTTTAATCTACATATTCTACCCATTCCTTTGATTATGTGAGGATGCTCTTTGAGGAGAGATAAATTTCACTCCAACAGCAGCAAGTGTTTTTCCCTCCTGCACACCTTTTAGCATTTTTTTCTTCACCTGAGGTCCAAACAAGGATGATGCATTATAATAGGCACTGGTGAAAGACACTTCATATCTCTCTACAAGGCTTCAATTTCTGACCCAGATGCTGCATATCCATTCACTACGCTATGCAGCAATCTAGTGGAGATGTTGTTTACACTGGCTAAAATAGCTATCCGGAAGAATTTGTAAGTCCCCATGGGCCAACTTTTTCAGGAGCTCTACCATTTTATTCAGCTAAACTGGGATGAAATCCAATAATGTGCATCAGCTAGTTCAAAGCCCTGATAACAAAGGTGACTATCATGTAAACATGCTTTTCAAAGTGATCCAACAGCCCAGATTCATTGCTGGCAGGATGAACTGCAGGTCTGTTATTGAAGGGCTCTTTCTGAGGGTGGTGGTGGTGTTGGTGACTACTATGGATTCAGCTAAAGGGGCATTAATCCAGCATTCACAATACCTAGGAAGTGGGGGATCTTGTCTGCACTCTTTGGGTGAGTTGGCACCACAACTGCTTCTTGCCAAGCTGTCTGCATAACCCCTTAGTCTGCAGGGGAGATCACCAAAGAAATTAGTGGGGATGCAACCAAATGCCTTCTACAGAATTTCCTTGTTCCAGAAGACTGTATCAGATGGTTACATCCCGTCAATTCTAAAATGTCCTTGAATTTAGGATCATTGTGAAATACTGGGCAAGCCATCCCTTCTAGGTCATTACACAGTGTGTTTGACTCTGTAGGGGGATCCAGTTATTTCCTTTTATACCTCTTCTTCCTGGAAACACTGAAGCGGATGGCCTGTGTGTGAAGGAGGAATTTGTATTGAAAACTTGTGATTTGTCCATGCAGTGGCTTTCTGCTCCCCTGTATCTATATGGAAAGGTGATTGGGCTAAAGTAGTAGATTAAGGAGTGAGCGAGTGCAGGTCTGAAGGTAGTGCGGAATCCAAGGGAATGTCACTTAACCCTTGCAGTTCTTATGTATCAGTACAGAAGCAGACAGACTCCTTGAAATCCGTGACAAAGTTCTCAACAATGAATAAAACAGACAACTTGTAATGACTTGCTTGGATATAGATCTAATGAAAATGCTACAAATGAACAGGTGGATGTCCTTATGTTTAGTACTACTTACGGAAACAATGTGGGTAAGATCAGAGAGTTTGTTGACAGATAAAGGTCATTTTTAACTAGTAACAGATTTTTTTGGAATGCTGTTCCATTTAGATGCAAAATCAGAGTAGCAGTAGTAGTCTCTAATGAGTTATGCAAACATCAGTGATTTGGTATGGACTGGTACAACTATGAATCTATTGATAGGGGAATGTTCAGTCTGCCCATATAGTTTGGAACCAAGATTTTTTTTTTACTATTAACACAGCTAGTAAAGTTGATGATTTTTTTTTGTTTTATAGGATCACTTGTGATACTGCTAAGGTGATCTATAGAGCATTGTTTTTGAAGAGTTTTTTTATGTGTTGCAGACTGCATATACCCTTAAAGTACACTTTAGGGAACACTTAAGTGATTTAAGATGTAAGAAACTGACTAGTGCCTTATAAAATCATCTCATGGTTCATCAATCAGCCCATTTTACATTTATGGGTATTGATGTTTTTTCAGAAGCAGTTGGATCTGAATAAAACATGCAATAACATTTAAGAAAGCAAATGAATTGTTAGACTAGGTACTCTTTTTCATCCTTTTTTTTGAATGTTTATTAATTGATTCTTGTATTATAAATGCACATGCACATATTATATACGTGTACACACACACACACACACACACACACACACACACACACACACACACGTATATTTATATATATATATATATATATATATATATATATATATATATATATTTATAAAGAGAGACATATTCTTTATTACTTTTATATCTTGGAGCTGCTAACAAGCAACTTCTTGTGGTAGTAGGTTTGATTCCTTCAGCCTTCATTTGCCTACTGTTTCAACTTGAACAAGTCGTTTGCCGGTGCTTGGGGCAGTTGGGAATTTAGGCTAGACATCTCAATGTTCTCCTGGACTGCATGGCTAGTAGTAACTACTTATGAACCTATGAATGAAGGAGATCCGCTTTATTGAATTGCATGTAATTTTGGCATTATATTTATTGGTTGGCAGAATCATGTGAAAGGAAAGAATTATCTGTTTGTTATTTAAGTTTGCATTTGCTATTAATGCTTATGAAGCTATAAGGTGAAACTGGTTCATATTTTCCAGTTCATGTTTTAGTGCCTTGAGGTATCTGCTTGAATAAAGTACATTTTTGTTTTCTTTCACTGGTGTTTTGTTTGGAATAAATATTAAGTCCAAGAATGTGGTATCTCTAAATGTTCCCCTCCTCTGAGGTACAACAGTCAAGGAATTAGCATGTATGGTTTTCAAAGATGCACCCCCACTGTAAAAACATTTCCAAGCTGCTACAATTTTTGATATTCCCTTTTTAGGTGGTGGATGCATAGTTAGTTTTTGTTTTGTAATGGATCAGACATTACTATAGTTAACACTTCTCATTTTTATAATAGGCACCTGGATATCACATTCATTAGATGATTTATAAAGCACAGCCATTGTGTATGAGTTCTTCTGCACAAATATGCTATCTGAATGAATCAGATTACATACATTGAGGTTCTTATGAGCAAAAATGCATGTATATGAAAGCTTTTGACTATGCCATTATATAGCACCAAGCAATTTAATTTAACAGCTTTCTTTTGTATCTTAGTATTTCCTGAGTATTTAATAAACCATCTTGAAGCTTGCCTGTAATTGTCAAAAAAGCTAAAAGAAATTTTAACTTAACAATGAGCTCTATTGGATACTGTTTGCATTATATAAATACATAAGGCTTCATTCAGTGAAAGGCAAATGCTCTATTCGTCAACTTTTATTTTCTTGCATCCCCCATTGTTTCCTTCCATAATTCAGAGATTAAGTAGGTTGTTTGATGTGGGGAATTATGGAAGTGCCAACATTTATGTAAAGAACATGTTAATCAGCTCTGTGAAAGTTAATTATTTTAAAAGATGCTGCAACCTCCAAACCATACATGTGGGGATCTTCCCCCTTAACTCCCTTACTCTATATAACCAACTCCAAGGATGGAGTAATACATGGAAAAATGGTAAAACTCACTTTTAAAAAGTCAATAAGTTGTGATTTTGATAAGTTTAGAGTTTTATGTATATCTCATATAATATCTATACACGCATGCATACAACTATCTATCTATCTATCTATCTATCTATCTATCTATCTATCTATCTATCTATCTATCTACCAGATAAGTAGTGTGGACATTTGACTATTTTCAGCCAAGACCTGGGCATTGTGGCAAAATATAAATAAAAACAGAATACCAAGTTGGTATAAACTGCTAAAGCAGTATATACTGCTAAAGCACAAACATTTAAATTTATAATTTCATACATGCAAACACAAAGCACAGATAAATGCAGAGTGCCAAGTTAGTAAATGAAACAATCTAGTAGTTTCTGCAGTTAAGTTGAAATTATGCTGTATCTTGGCTATGTATGAATAACCTGTCAATTTAACATAATGTGCAGACTGGCTATGTACATATTTCACAATGCATCACAGTCTGATTTATAAATGTGTTTTATTACAGTCATTGTTATTACAATTCTTTTGAATGGCTAATGCTGGGAGTAAATTTAGAAGGAACAACAGAATGCCTTTTTAGGATGTTCTAGTAGTTTTCTTTTAAACACATGGTATCATATTTCCTTTCTAATTGCTTATGTAGTTGGTTCCATTTGGCAGGTGCTTCTACTGAGAAATTGTTTTCACATCTAGCACTTTGTGTAAGGTGGGTCTCTGGAGAGTAAGAGACTTGTTATTTTGGGTCTATATCAGAAGAATGAAAAATAAGTTCATCGAATACGTAAAGATCGAAGCTTCATGGAAATCGAAAACTGTATTGTGGGGTCTCAGTACAGGATTAGGGTATTTAACCTTTCCTCACTGTAGTGCGATCTCGGAGTTAGAATATATATTTAGCGGGGGGTGGGGGTGTGGGAGTGCAGCCCCCCGCAATACCGATTTTGATTTCCATGACGTATCGATCATTACGTATTCGATGACCGGATTTTTCGTTCATCTGATATTAGCCCGTTATTTTCACTCCAAAGGTTATAAAGGTTTGTTACTGAGGGTGAAGCAGTACATTTCACTTAGTAATTTAAAAGTGAATGATAAGAAGGGAGAGAGAAGGTGGCGCAGTGGCAGAAAAGGGCAGTACAGTGGTGCAGTGAGTAGCATTGTCACCTCATAGGAAGAGGTTCTTTGATTCAATTTATAGCTGGGGTGCCTTCTGTGGAGAGTCTGTGTGTCCTCCCTGTGTTTGTGTGGGTTTTCTCCAGGTGCTCCAGTTTTCTCCCACATTCCAAAGACATGCAGTAGGTGGACTGGACACTTTAAATTGGCCTTAGGTGTGGGTACATGTGTGTGCAGTATGGAAGAACAACCATGGCAGGGCTAGCCACCCAGCAGTCTGAACATAGATTCTAGTTGATGGTCTCTGTTGATGTGATAACCTGACCTCATGTGCAAAATTGGGACAAAAGGGGGTTATGGATGGATGGAGAGAAAGAGGGTACATGGGCACTGATTGTTTGCCAGTTAGATTTTTTTAAAAAACAGCCAGTTAGGTTTTTAAAAACAGTACAGTGATGCCTAGTTCTTGAAAAAAGGTGGATGAATCTATAAATGACATTTACTATAATTTGTACTGTATGGGTATTTTAGGAAAAACTCTATTCTTGAAGAAAAGTGAACAGATTCACAAATGGCTTTTACTATTAAATGTAGTATATAGGCATTTTAGGAATACCTCAGTTTTTGGAGACAAGTTTCTATTAATGGTATATCCTACAGTTTGTAGTGTATGAATTTTTTGAGAAGAGCTCAATTTTCAGAGAAAGTTAGATGAACCTATAAATGACATTTACTATAATTTGTACTGTATGCATTATATGAAGAGCTCAGTTATTGGAGAAAGGTATCTATAAATGGCATTTACTATAGTTTGCAGTATACGGCTGTCATGGGAAGAGCTCAGATATTGCAGAAAGGTATCTATAAACAGCATTTACTATAATTTCTAGTGTGTGAGTGTTTTGGAAAGAGCTCAAATATTGGAGAAAGGTATGTATAAATGGCATTTACTATAGTTTGCAGTATAAGGGTGTCATTCATGGGAAGAGCTCAGATATTGCATAAATGTATCTAGAAATAGCATTTACTATAATTTCTAGTTTGTGATAGTTTTGGAAAGAGCTAAGATATTGGAGAAAGGTATCTGTAAATGCATTTACCATAGTTTGTAGTGTATGAGTATTTGAGAACATCTGGCAGCAGGTAGAAGAAGAGAACATTCCAGTCTAAGAGTGAGATCTTCATGTTTTTAGCAATATCAGCACCAGCAGGCTAAGTTAGATGGCTAGAGGTAGACGTGGCAGGCCTTCTGTGATCGAATAACTTAAGGAATATACTAGGCAAGAATCACAGATGTCTTATCCTATATGCCTTTAAGAAGACAAACTTAAAAGTTCTTGCCAACCTTTTCAACCACTTAATAGTGCTTATCTCCCAAACTGAGCAGAAACATACATACATAACTCTGGTGTAAATTTGTGTCTATCCATCTGGTCATCTAGACTAGCCCTAAAGTCAAAGCAGTGCTTGGCTAGATCTGTAGTGCAACTTATTCCACAAGCTAGGAATATGCTGAGTTAGGAACACATCCCTCCTTGTTTATCTTTTGGTGTAGCTTTATGTCGTTAGTGCAGATGTTTATAGAATGGCTGTTTTTCCGTAGAAACAGGAGATCAGGTAGGAATATGTCTTTCATGGCTTGAAAAGCAAGAGACAAGCCAGCTCTTGATGGATATGCTTGGATTTGTACATGCCAAAAGTGGTTTTGTATTCAGTTGTAGGTCTGATAAAGGAGGAGTTCAGTGGCAGGATGACTTCTTTGGATCTTGAAGATATTCCCTTGGAAATTAACTGGGCCAAATAGAAGGATTTCTAAAGTATGGTAGAAACATGATGATTTTATTGCAGATTGTGTCAGAGTGAGATTCGAATATCAGAAAACGATTAAGCAGAAAGTCTTTTTATTTGTACTGATTCAGCTAAGGGATCATGCTTTGGATAAGGGTAAATAACTATGAAGGGATGAATGATTTGTGATTAGGACAGATGAGCACAAAAGCTGTTTAAGAAATGCTTAAGTATATCTGGTTATTAACTAGCCAATGACAGAATATATACAAATGCATATATATATATATATATATATATATGTATGTTTTCTGTGAGTGCGTCTGTGTGTGTGTGTGTGTGTGTGTGTGTGTGTGTGTGTGTGTACCTGTCTGTATGTACACACATAAAAAATGCTTTTATTTATTTGTTTGCCTATTTAGGCCATAATGGCATATGACAATATGTTTTGCAAAACTGTTTAAGGAAAACATTTATTGCTGGTTTAGCTTTTCTTGACGTCCATACAGACATTTTTTACTGCAGTGAGTTATATTTAGGGTAATTCATTACAGAAATAACTTTGCGTTGGACTATGTGGTAAATCTTGTTGAAATTATAATGCAGATCAGCTGAACTTCATGTAATCTAATACTTTCTTAATATAAAAATCAATTAGACGCATCTATCATCTGCTTTTCTTGACCTGAATATTGTTTAGCATTAGCTAGACAAGGCCTGTCACTCTTCACTCCGGTCATGCATTATAGCATAATTTATAATTAACCTTATGAGACAAAAGAGCTCCCAATGCTATCTTTTTCTCTGTGAATCTAACATTTGAACACTTTAAGACAAAGATACTTCCCTGGGTAAGAAAGAAGACTTTATAAAATGCTATTAATAATACACCAGTTATTTGATCTGTGATTGATCTAAGAAATGCTGATGAGTTTCCATCTGGTTTTGTGACTTTATTAAATTTCTAGGTTCTTGATTCTTTTTCTTCCATTTTCTTCCTCACGATTAAACATTTAATGCAGCTGACATATCTGCTTGGTATTCCCATTAATCACTGTCATCATGTTTCTGGCGCTATGCTAGTATGCATAATTAATAGCCTTTAGTCATTACTTTTCTTTAATCAACTTTATAATCATTAATCTTTAGTTACAAATGTACAAACACTATCGCCACAAAGTTTTCAAGAATATTTCAACTAAAACAACCCTTTCAATTGTCTTTATTTTCTACTTTTTAAATAATCTTTATCCTTTCTTTTAGATTCTGTTTCAGTTTTAATATTTATTTATAGTTGGTTGACATCTTTACTTTTTGAACTCTTACTATGAGAAACATTATTTGCTTGATTTGTGACATATTTATTTTTAATTTTCGGCTAATGTCTAAAAACAAAATAAATAACACACTGGTATTAAAACTTATCAAACACATTTGAGAAGCATGGCTGGCCTTAAAAAGGCCCCCTGGGATCAATGCTCTAGTAATCACCTACGAACCTGTATTAAAGTTTGATGGCCTAGCAGGAGCAAGATACCACAATGTTGATTTTATTTCATGTTCTCAAAGAAGTGGAAATTGGATGCCATTCTGATGAGGCTGCACTCTGTCAAAAGGACTTGTCTACAGAATCAACTCACTGACTACTCAAAGCAGTTGAAAATAGAATAGTCAACCAAGTCATCATGCAGCACAGACATGCACATAAAGAACAACTTCTCCCTTTCTTCTGTATGTAGATAGTCTGCAAAGGAGTACGTCTGTTAGCAGCAACATGTCTTTGTGGGCTAAAGCTTCTCTGCAACTCCTAAACCTCGTATACATATGCATGGAGTCTCAACAACAGTAATGCATGATTCTTTATATATATATATATATATATATATATATATATATATATATATATATATATATATGTAATAAAAACTTCAATGGCACCTTAATACTGTGTATAAATATACTAAACAATAAAAAATAAATGAGAAATAGTATAAAAAATGACACGGACACTGAATTTGATGTATTAAGTGCTTTCGTTCATTCCAGATAATTGAACTTCTTCAGAATACAGTAAAAAGCATGGTAGTGTAATACATATACAGTAAAAGTCATGTGTTAATACAGTAACCTATAAAAAGGTGGAACCATAAACCAATAGAATTATATGTACATTTTTAACTGAACCAATCTGATATAGAGGCGTAGATCATCTGTCTAATGAGCATATTACTGTGTTGCAGAAAGGACTTTCTTTTATACCAGCCCAGAGAGCTTATCTACCTGACCTACTACTGGATCTATGTCTCTATATCAGAAAACTCAATTTAAAGATACAATTTCATAATAAAGACATAGAGATAAAGAAAATGATATTAATACTGACAACAGTATAGATTCTGATGAGTCTGAAACTGAAGCTAACACTCATTTAACTATTTAACCCAAAAGTTTATATAATCCAGCATTACACAACACTTTACATGCTTATCTTAAAATATGTGAAAGAGACATTATGCAGCTTTGCAAGTCTAATGAAACAGAGAAATGGCATAATTTATCACATAAAGAAAAAAGCAGCACTACATGAACTTTTTAATGATAAAACCTTGAGTATAATGTGTGCTGATAAAGGCACTGGTATAGTACTCATGGAGCAATCTATGTATGTACATAAAATGGAAGAAACTCTTAAAAATAATGAATATTTTGAGCTTGTTGACATTAAAACAGTTAAACATTTCTCAGTTGTAGACAAGAAACTTAGTTATTAATGATGCCATTTCATCAGATGAACTACAATACACTGAATAATATACCTATCCTAGATAGATTATTTGGAATACCTAAGCTACATAAAAATAAACTAAACCCACCCTTTAGACATTTATCAAATAAAAAAAACAAAGACAGAAAATATAGCACATTATGTAGACACCATACTAAACCCTTTTGTTCAAAAGACTCATTCTTACTTAAAAGATTCTTAGACGTTTTTAAATGCATTATTTCAACACATAAATTATCTCTCTCAGTGCATTCTAGTAACGCTTGATATAGAAGCACTTTATACCAATATTCCCATGACAAAGGGCTTGAATTATTAAGATTATTTCTACACAAACATGCTAAATTATCATTACACAAAGTTAACACTATTTGCACTCTAGTAGATATTGTTCTTACAAATATTTTTTTCTATTTTAATGACAGAATTTATCACCAAACAAAAGGGGTGGCCATGGGGTCAAAATTAGCACCTGCATTTGCTAATCTAGTACTTTCAGCATGGGAAAATTAATTTTTGTATAACATTGATGGTTTTGAAAATGTTTTATTATAGATAGATTTATTGATGACATATTTTTTGCATGGCTTGGTGATATGACAAACCTAACCTCTTTTATTGATAATAATGAAAAAAAAACATTGCATTTCTTAACTTTACAATTTCTAGTTATGGTCATTTTATTAACTTCCTTGATACTAGAACTGACATCTTACCTTCTGGATTACTTACGTCAACAGTGTACAGATAAGACACCTACAAAGTTAACTTTTTGGACTACACCAGCCAGCATCTTGCATATATGAAGAGAAACTTGGTTAAAGGACAGTTTATCAGGTTATCTAGAATTCTCAGTCAAGATGATGAATTCCTTAAACAGTCTGTTCTTTTAATGAAAATGTTTGCTATTAGAAACTATCCTAGGACACTTGTACATAATTTATTTACAGAAGTTGCTAATAATAGGTACAATAAGTTTCAACCAATTCTCAGATTTGGTTTGTTAAATAAGACTTCAGTTTCTGACAAATACAATAATATGTGTCTCAGCTTCCCTCTCCCCATCTCGAGAGATATGGGAAACATCAGAAATATTTTAACTAGAAATTGGGATATTGTTTCTAGCATACCTCATTCTAATGATGCTCTTGGGCACATACCTGCCTTCTCTTACAAACGCACTAAAACAATACATTATCTTGTAGAGAACAGAGACTCACACTTTCTCACTTACAGACATGACACAGGTGACACACCAGGTATGCATATTTGTAAAAACTGTTGTCTGCAAATACATTTTAATCGGTGAAAATTACACTTTCAAACATTGTAACTATACAATACACCTTTCTAAAGCTTTTCATTGTCATTCTACATTTGTGGTTTATGCAGGGATTTGCACATCTTCCTCTACTTTTTATATTGGGAAAACCACTAGACATCTTTCTAACAGAATTAAAGAACACATGGGTGCTATTAGGTCTAAAAATCTCACTAATGCATTAGCTAAACACAGTATTAATTGCCCTAATTTTGAAAAATGTATGTTTTTTGTAGTTGAACAAACTGATTTATTTTTGGTAACTGAACTATTCTTGGAATTCAGAGAGTTGAAATGACAACTTTTACTAAACGCAGAAGTCCCTCCTGGACTCAGTGAAAGCACTAATATTAAATGTGCTTTGAGATGTTTTGACTAATCAGTACATCACTGATGCTTATTCATGAGTTTTTATGAATATTCAGAATGTTACATTTCTAGTAATTAATGTAAATAGCAGCTATGCACATTGGTTCAGTTAAAAATGTACATATAATTCTATTGGTTTATGGTTCCACCTTTTTATAGGTTACTGTATTAACACATGACTTTTACTGTATATGTATTACAGTACCATGCTTTTTACTGCATTCTGAAGAAGTTCAATTATCTGGAATGAAGGAAAGTGCTTAATACTTCAAATTCAGTGTCCGTGTCATTTTTTATACTATTTCTCATTTATTTTTTATTGTTTAGTATATTTATACATAGTTTTAAGGTGCCGTTGAAGTTTTTATTACATAAATAGTTGTTTATTTGATAAGGAGTGGTTTTATATATATATATATATATATATATATATATATATATATATATATATATATATATATGTGTGTGTGTGTGTGTGTGTGTTCACGTGTATGGGGCCTGGTATCTATTGGAAGGAAGAATAAAATGAAATGGTGAAGACAGAATCACTAAGACAAGAAAGCAGCAAGGTGAAAACAAAGGAAGTGGGAAAGTGTGTGTGATGTCTTTATGCTGTTTATTCCAGGGAGATGTGTGCAGAATTAGGTTACTGGATCCAGAGCAATAGCTGGCTTATCTAACCAGCAGTGCCGCTCCCTGATCTGGCACCCAAGCCTGTTCCCTGATGTGGTGCTCCTCATCTCTTACCTGGGGAGCACCAGGTCTGTTTCTGTGTCTCTCAGCTCTAACTTGAGGATCAAAAAAGTCCTCTACTTCTGTACCAAAAGAAAAGGCATTTTCAACTTTTAAAAACTGTAGCAGACTGCTTGCTACAACTTATATTACTCACTAAGGGCAGAATCAAAAGCTTCAGTCCTGACTGCAAAGTCAGTATCATAATTTGTATCGGCACCAGCATTCAGGAAATGACTGTGAGGAAATGAATGCTGATAGTGCATTACCAACCAACTGGCTTTTAGGCAATCATGCCCTCCAACACCTTGGGTGGCTGCCCCTTTTGCCCCATCCTAGCTATGCCACTGACTGCATCTATGAGAAGCTGAATCAGCATGAAGAGGAAATCTAGTAACTGTGGGAAGTCATGGTCACAAGAGGTGTGGTACATAGAGTGTGAAGTAAGGGTAAATATAGGTATGATTACACCAGAGCAGCTCTATGTGTGGATGTTTGTGTAAGTATACACACGTGTGTGTGTGTTTAGTGAAAAATAATCATAAGAGGAAATAATGGCAGATGTTGACAGCATGGTTGTTTAATAAACAGGGAAGATAGGTTGGAGTTGATACAAAAATGAAAGGAGGAAAAGGATATGAAGATATAATAAAATAATGGGCAACTAAAATATCATCCAAACATAACTGTTGTTGCAGAGCAGTGAGATCAAATGTAGAAGAGGATGTTAGTGACAGTAGGAAGAACATAAAGAGTACGCCACAATAACACATGCAGACAGCTCTCTCTCACAAACAGCAGGAATGTATTTGGTGAGCATGATCTATATGGGCATAAAGGAGGAATTCTATTATTTAAGGTATTAAATGGAAAGTGAAGAAAAATGTTTTGTACTAAATGGTGTATATAATAAGTCTCATCTTATTATAGCAATCAGAAATAAATGGGTACATCCCAAAAAATCATTACTATGGGGATAAATGAGTTCTGTAACAGCATCAGTCCTTTGGTGGATAAAAATTACTTGGATGTGGTATCTCTGAAATTTAGCATAATCTTTGGCAGTAAGGCTTGGAATGGTGACGTTGGTAGGAATTTGGTGAGTGACCAGAAGCAATAGACGATGTCATTTAAAGAGCTTTCTGAGAATAAACAGATCACCTATGGGGTGGCCAACCTGCATCAAGACCAGAAGTACAGTATAAGGTGGGCAGACAGACGGTGGTCATGATTCAGTACAAAAAAGTCCAAATTATATATAGAGTTGGGGGAACTCAGGGAGAATTTGTATCCCTACAATGTCAGTTTACGTTCACATACAATTTCTATGCTTTTTCATAGGATCACAGGATCATAGGAAATTACTAGGCCCTTATAAGCCTAGCCAAGAGTTTAGCCCATGTTTAGACAAGTCAGCACCCAATGCTCTTGTCCAGCAGCAACACAGGTGGAATCCTAGGGGTGTATTTTCTGTTTCCCATCCAGTTATCCAGGTTGCTCTTAATAAGGGGTAAAGAGTTACTCTGCTTGACATGAAGAGGGAGTCTATTCCACAGATGGGGGAGTCTCTGGGACACAAATCTGTCTTGCCAACAAGTCTTATTGATGTCACAGACCAGGTTGAGGCCACATGTGTGGGTTACTTGAGTGGAGCATGACTTGCGGATATACAGCAGTTCCAGCAAAGCAGGGTCCGAGATCACCTTATATGCCAGACAGAGGTCGCCTCTGAGAAGTCTGTGTAAAACTGAGTAAAGGGATATAGCTTTTAGCCTATCTGTGTATGGTAGATGCTTGATGGCCTGGATTCTCCTGGTGAGGATCCTCTGTGGTCTTTCCAGCTGCTGCATGTGCTTTGCAAGGTACATGCTGAAACGGGCATTGTACTCAATAATGTGCCTTATAAGGGAAGATTACAGGGATGTTATGAGCTCCTTGTCCCGGGATGAGATACCCTTACTTATGAGGTAGGCCATGGAGAAAGCTTTCTGTACAATGGAAGCAACATGGTGGTCAAAAGTCAGGTTGCTATCAACCTGGGTGCCCAAATCCCTCACTACTGATTGTGTGCTTAGGATGTTGTTATTAATGTGATCATTTGTGGGGATGTCACTCTCCCCAAAGGGGATGATGATGCATTTTTTGGTATTCAGCTTGAGGCCATATTTCTGGCACCAGTCATTTGTTTGGGTGAGACCCTCTTGGAGGATGTCCACATCACTAGCGGAACTGATGACAGCGCCCAGCTTGCAGTCATCTACAAACTTGGTCAGCCATAGCTCACTGATTTTGGCCTGCACCTCAGAAAAGTATATCCCAAATAACAGAGGCTCCAAGACTGAACCCTGAGGTATGCCACTCATTACAGTTCTACTGCTTGAGGTGGCTTCCCCGGTTTTGACTAGATGGGTTATATCAGTGAGCCAGTTTGCTACCCATCTGGTAACATACAGATTGATGCCTAGTTGAGAGAGTTTATCTATTAAGCCTTAGTGAGCAACAGTGTCAAAGGCTTTGGCCAGGTTAAGGTAGGCGGTGTGCACCATCTTCCCCTCATCCATGGCTTTGGTGACTTTCTCAAAGTTGTTGAACAAATTTAACAGGCATGACCTTCCCTTGATAAACCCAAGCTATGTGGGATCAAGTGTTTGGACATTGCCAATGTCCTTGTTAATGAGGTCCATGATAATCTGTTCCATGGCCTTGCAGATCAGGCTAGTTAGGCATATGGGTCTATAATTTCCTGGATCAGTGGACACTCCACCTTTGTGCAAAGGGATGACAGTGGCTGTCCTCCACTCAGCTGGGATGAAGCCATTACTCAGGCTTTGGTTGAATAGGGTGCCTATTGGTGCTGCAAGTTCCTGCCTGAGTTCATGTAGGATACAGCCTGGGATATTATCAGGGTCCCATGGATGCTGTATTTTTTGCCTTTGAGAGAGCAGTGATGACCTGTTCCCTAGATATGAGGGGAAGGGGCAGGTACTGGGGATGTCCTGATTTACTGATGGGGGGATTTACTGATGGAGGAAACTCTGGTAGAGGTCCATAGTGGTTCTGACATGCAAATCGGTTGTCTGACCTGGGTTTAGGGGCGAAAGACTAATCGAATCATCTAGTAGCTGGTTCCCTCCGAAGTTTTCTTCAGGGTAGGTGGCGCTTAGCAGATGCAGTTTTATCTGGTAAAGTGAATGATTAGCGGTCTTAGGGCAGAAATGATCTCAACCTATTCTCCAACTTTAAATGGGTAAGAAGCCTGACTCACTGGCTTGGAGCCAGGCATGGAATGCGAGCGCCCAGTGGGCCAATTTTGGTAAACAGAACTGGCACTGCGGGATGAACTGAACTCCGGGTTAAGACACCCAATGCTGACGCTCATCAGATCCCAGAAAAGTTGTCAGTTGATATAGACAGCAGGATGGTGGCCATAGAAATCAGAATCCGCTAAGGAGTGTGTAACAAATCACCTGCCGAATCAACTAGCCCTGAAAATGGATGGTGCTGGAGCATTGGGCCCATACCTGGCTGTCACTGGCACTGGGAGCCGGTGACAGCCAAGTATGGGCTCAATGCTCCAGCGCCATCCATTTTCAGGGCTAGAGCATTGGAACCATACCTGGCTGTCACCAGCACTGGGAGCTGACGGGGCTGTGCCGCGACAAGTAGGAGGGCCGCCGCAGTGGCAGTGAAGCACAGAGTGGCGGCCCGGGTGGAGCTGCCACAGATGTAGATGTTGGTGGTAGTAGCAAATGTTCAAACGAAAGCTTTGAAGGCCAAAGTGGATAAGGGTTCCATGTGAACAGCAGTTGAACATAGGTCAGTTGGTCCTGAGAGATAGGTGAGTGCCGTTCCGAAGGGAAAGACGATGGCCTCCATCGCCCTTTGCCGACTGAAAGGGAGCCGGGTTCAGATCTCCAAATCTGGAGTGGTGGAGGTGGGAGCCTCGCAGCGTCCAGTGCGGTGATGCAAACTATCCCAGAAAAGCCAGCGCGGGCCCCTGGGAGAGTTCTCTTTTTTTTTGTAAAGGTGAATTTTTCACTGAATCTGTCAGCAGCAAGTTTGCTATATCTACAGCATTTGTATATGTGGTGTCTTTGACCACCAGTTCTGAACAGATCTGGGTGCTTCCTTTGAGGGCGTGGACATACGTGAAGAAGGCCTTATGATTGTCTCTAGTAGATGTGGCCAATTTGGACTCAAAGGTTGCTTTGGAGGGTTTCACTAGTGCTCTTATTTGCTTATTCAGGCTAAGGAGAGATTGCTTCCTGTTGGGCACCTGCTCCTTCTTGGTCCTGGACAGCAATTTTTTTCTTTTGTTATAGAGTTTATTTATTGCAGATGTCTACCAGACTGGTTTACTCTTCCTTGTGGATGATGATTTAGTCCTGTTGGGTAATCTTAATTCAATGCATCTATATAAATGCTCATATAGTGCTTTGGTGTAGTTTTGGATATTGGTGCCAGTTCCTACAGAGGGGAAAGGGGCTGTGAAGCTGTTTATACCATTCCTCAGGAGGCTGTAATCAGCTTTGGAGAAATTTTTTTGTTTGACCCTAGCTAGAGTGGGAGTTGGAGGTGATGGTGACTTTGAAAGTGACCGCTTTATGGTGGGATCTTACCAGGGAGTATGATACTATAGGGATGCTGCAGTGGTTACTAAGTAATGTCTTTCGGCTTTTCTCGGTTAGGGGTTGCAACAGCGGAAGTCTGGTCCGCTAATGATTGGTAGTTGATTTTTATGGTGCTGAGTTGCCAACCCGAGGCCCAACCTTCAAAGAAGGCACACCCATTCATGTATGTGCCTACCTGCATGTGTTTATACGTCATTCGACCACGGGGAGGACATGCAGACTCCATACAGAGGGCGATCCAGCTGAGAATCGAATGGCAGAACCTCTTGCTGTGAGGCAACAATGCTCAACACTGCACCACCATGCTGCAGTGGTTACTCATACAGGTTAATACCAAGTCCAATATATTATCACCTCTTAGGGGGTATAGACTAGCTGTTCCAAGGTGTTTGCATTGATAAAATCAAGGAATCTCTGGGCATTTGTGTTTTGGCATGAATAGTTCTTCCCATCTATGCTTGGGTAGTTAAAGTCACTCAGGATCCAGGGCAAAGAGCTGAATCTTGATAGATTTGAAGAGGTTCAGATAGGTGGATTGGGCATCTTGAGTTAGATTTGGGGGCTGATAGCTAGCTATGATTTGAATAGGGGTCTTGCCAATGGTTAACTGCACCTGGAGTGTCTCCTGTGCGTCATTCTGTTTGACCAGACTGGAGGTGTGCATGTCTTTAATATATATTAAAACTCCACCTCCTTTGGCTTTACTGCCCACAGTTTGGGGTCTGAATGTATGATAGGATGAGCAACCAAGGTAAAGTTAGGGTGCTCTCTGTAGCTTTGAACCAGGTTTCTGTAACTGTGCAGATGTCAGCATTTTCCATGGTTAAGAATTCTTGCAATGAGTGTAGTTTCATGTCTAGACTCCTAGCATTTAGCAGCATGACCTTTAATTTGCATTTTGTTGAAATTTTTATGTTGGTAGTTTTAGTAGTGTTAGAAAAATATGTAATAACATATGTGTGTAATGCTTATTTTAAATAAGGGAAGATTAACACATTTTTATTCTGTATGCAGCATTAGTTCTATTTGAAACTGAAAACATGCTTTTCTAAAATTGTGCTTTCTGACATTGCAAGATACACTCTGACCTAGTTTGCTAGCACAGCAAAATACATGTTTATGCTTTGGAAATGTACTGGAAAGCAGGTGATTTTCTGCTAGGTCAGGAAATTAAATGGAGAATAATAATAATTTCTGTAGATCCATTCATTATGGACAATAAGCTCTGTTCATGCTAATGAAAAACTGCACAAGCTGCAAGAAAGTTAGATACTATAAACAATGAACTGCTTCAGAAATCTGTACTTGCATTGTGCTTGAATTAGCCATAGTACCTAGACTTGTAACATCACATAGCAAGAAAGTTATAATTGACCGGTGGTCACCAAGGCCATCCTGTTTACTGAAAAATCTTTTTTAAACTTTGAAGAGTCAGCTAGAAATGTGAGAAACATCTGTAAAGTAACAGAATTGTGAACTGGTGGTCTGCTATGTCAGCCGTAGTGGGCAATGTCTTGAAAGAAAGGTATAATAATTGTGACATTTCCTAATTATAGTCAGACAAACTCTATAACTGCATTTTTTGTCTCCTTGCGCAAGAATAAAGATACCTGAACTGAACCTTATGCTTTTGGTCTTTTGAAGTATTTTCTTTGACATTTTTTGGTCCTTTGGAGCTGGAAACCCTCGTTTAGCCTGGGATCAGATGGGCCAGGTGGCATGAAACTGCGCAGGGAAGATACCACATCGGATCTTCTTCATTGAAAGACCTCCGACTGAATTGATGTGCAAAAGAGGCCAGCCACTTTTCTGATCTACGACTGAAGGCAGGTTTCGTTTGAACAGTGAGTGACCAATCGCTGAGGCTCAGGTAGGGTGAATCTACTTTTTTCTGTTTTAGATCAGGGACTTGATTGTATTTGTTCTGTGAGAATTTTGTTAAAATTCAGGGACAGAAATATTGCTATCTTGTCGTAGATCAGGGAAACAGAATAAGTAGGCAGGTAGTCTGAAGGGACTGTAAACACTTGGTGGTACCACATTAAAAATAAAAGGGTTACGTAACATTTAAAGGGTTAGAACAAAATGGGTAATACGTGCACAAAAAACAAAAAGACTCCAAAGCCAACCGTTAACCGAAGACGCAAAATATATGCAATCACAATGCGCCGACAACGTTAGATATTATACTAAATGGGTTAATAAATATGAATTTGATGGGAAACTAGAAAGATCCTCGCTTATCAAACTTATTAGACAGTTAAAAAATGATTCTAAAGGTCGGGTTAAAAAACAGCATAAATTAGGAGTTCCTCAGGCACACAGGTGGATTGAGGAAGTAAACCGAAGAGAACAAAAGAATAAAAATTCAAAAGCAATGTTTCTAGACAAAGAGGATAATAACTTAGTTATAGCATTGGCCCCTCCGGTTCTGGTTCCCTTACCAGTTCCTTTACCGGAATATGAAGCAAAAGAACAAACTGGCCCACCTCCACGATATCCAGTTATTCCTATAAAACCACTACCGTTTGTTAGAGATCCTATCGAGACTAGGTCTCGAACACGTAATTTAAAAGGGGATTTTGAATTATATCAAATGAATTGAAATTCACGGGCTATGAGTGAAGAAGAGATATGCCCACTCATAGAAGTACCAAATCCTCAGGCAGGACAAGAAGGGCAGGACCCAACTCTCTTAGTATACAGACCGTGGACACTGGAAGGCATCCAGAAAGCCACAGAGGGAATTCCCCATCCAAAAGTTAATTTTAGAAAGTTCTTAGAAGACTTACAGGGCATGTGATTAAATTATCACTTAAAAAGAGAGGAAGTAGAAAAAGTAGTCAGACAAATAGTAGGTCCAGATTGGCACATGATCATTGGCAACTGGAATCCCCGTGACGCTGCACTTAGGCCCCTCCCACATAGCAGCGCAGAACTAGATAACAGAGTGAAAGGTCTGACAGACCGAATTTCTGAGAAATGGAAGCCTAGGGCAGACTGGACTTGCATTAATCAATGTATCCAACAAGAAAGTGAAACTGTTGATAGATATTTTGCCAGATTATTAGAATGTTTTAACAATCACTGTGGAATGCAGGTGCCTGAAGACCAGACACAAGATTCCCCATATGAGCAGCAGTTAAAGAATGCATTTTTGAAAGGCTGTATTGCACCCATAAGTAGTTTCATTACTAAACATATGGTAGACCATCGTACAAGCAGATTACAATCACTGCTTGAATATGCTAGACATGCCGAAAGGCATTTTAATAACAAAAAGAAAAAGAAAGCCCAAGTATTTGCTGTGGAAGATGGAGAAGTTTATTCAGTACAGTCCGGACAAAAGGGCAAAAAGAATGCCCAGGGAAACA
The DNA here is from genome assembly GCF_019279795.1 of Protopterus annectens. Classification (NCBI taxonomy): domain Eukaryota; kingdom Metazoa; phylum Chordata; order Ceratodontiformes; family Protopteridae; genus Protopterus; species Protopterus annectens. Next base: position 1,120,159,611 of record NC_056743.1, read on the forward strand.
AATAATCTGATCAGCGATCAGAGGACTTTGAAGGGAGAAAGAAAAGAGGTGAGTGCTTCAAATGCGGGAAAAAGGGACACTTGGCAAGGGATTGCAAGAAAAATAAGAAGGCAGCAGTGGAAGACAAAAATGATGAAGGTGAGGACTGACTATATGAAAGTCAGGAATCACTAGATAGGAATAATAGAGAAAGGACAGATGAGAATGTGATAGAAGGAGCAGAGAATGTGATAATAGAGGAAGTGCAGGAAGCTACCGATAGTGAAGAAAACGAAATATTAGACCTAGCCTTACTGAGCTTAGAGCTCTATCTAGCTGACACAAAACCAGAAGTGACACTCCTGGTAGAAGGGAGGGAAGTCAAATTTTTGTGCGATTCAGGGGCATCACGAACCCTGGTACATCCCTCCAAACTACCAGAAAATTCAAAATCACATGACTTTATACTAGTAAAAGCAGCTAATGGACAGCTGTATTGGGAGCCTCTCTCCCATAACATTACAATAACAGATCCTGTTTCAGGATTAACCCAGAAAAGCAAAATTGTTGTTTCTGCAAAATGCCCAGTAAACCTTTTGGGCAGAGATCTTATGCAACTATTAGGCATAGCAGTAGTTCCAACCATGCAGGGTATGGAAGCACAGCGACAAACTAATACTTTTGCAGTGCAAACGGAAGGTGATACATTTTACTGGTACAGCCAGGACTTAGTTACGACTGGCCCTGGAGCAGTAACTGAAGAGTTAATGAATGTAGCTATCAGTAAGTTCCCCTCCCTTTGTATTGACATACAACACCTGTTGCACTGTACTCTGTATTATTGTAATACACCAGGACTTGACAAAGAATATGAACAAGAATTGTTTAGAAATCATGCAAAAAGATTAGTACTGTGTAATTTGTACTGGGGCATGAAATGGAACAGTGTAGTTAGCTGTTCGTTACCCCAGGAGTTCTTTTCACTTTACAAATCAAATCTATTACCGGATGTTAGTTTAACTAAAGAGAAAGATTTAAAATGGGTAAACCTAGGAGAAAAAATCACAAAATGGGAAAAACAGACAGAATCAGAACTGTCAGAACAGGGAATACAAAAACAGAAACTGAACTGGATAACACAAACACATCCAGCTGTACACTTGCAGTCCAGCAAAGACAGCTGAGAAGCCCTCTTATTAGAAGAGGAAGAGAAAGCTTTGTTAGACATACCAAAAACTCTCTGGTCAACAGGAAAGTCAGACGTAGGACTTATTCGCACAGCAGGACCAGTTACTATCACGCCAAAGTCAGCATTTAGACCACAAAAGAGACAGTACCCCTTGAGAAAAGATGCAGAGACAGGTATTAAACCAATCATAGCAGCTTTACTTAAGAAGGGAATACTGGTGGAATCTCCCGATTCGCTATGTAACACACCCTTATTCCCAGATAAAAAAGCAAACGGAGAATGGCGTATGGTCCAAGATTTACAAGCTGTAAATGACGCAGTAATACCAAGAGCACCTACGGTGCTAGATCCACATACCTTGTTGAATGATTTAAAACCTGAACAGAAGTATTTTTCTGTGGTAGATATCAGCAATGCGTTCTTTTCGATACCAATACACCCTGACAGCCAGTATTGGTTTGCATTTACATTTCAGGGGAGGCGCTATACATATACGCGACTACCACAGGGCTATAGTGAAAGCCCAATGATATTCTCACAAGAGATGGCAAGTAATTTAGCGGGATTTATCCCACCGAGAGGTAGTCAAATTTTACTTTATGTTGATGATATCCTGCTGGCCGCCCCTACCCAGCGAGATTGTAAGGAAGATACTATAGCATTATTAAAATTCCTAGCAGTTGAAGGACACAAAGTAAGCAAAAATAAATTGCAGCTTTGGAGAAAACAAGTGAAATACCTTGGGTATGTAATATCCAAAGATGGCAGAACATTAGATGAGGACAGAAAAGTAGCGATCTTACAAGCACCTAAACCCACAAACAAAAAGGAAATGATGTCCTTCCTGGGTACGACTAACTTTTGTCGAAGCTGGATCCCAAACTATGCTTTGGAATCTGCACCTTTAACCGACCTGATTTTTAAGCAGCCTATGGCAGCACAAGATTTAATACAGTGGACACCAGAAGCAGAATTAACTTTCTGCAAACTGAAACAATTGATAGCATCATCATTAGTTTTAGGATTACCAAATTATCACAAACGTTTTTTTCAAACTGTAGATTGCAAGCAAGGTTATATGACATCAGTATTGACTCAACAGCATGGGGACAAACAACGCCCCATTGCTTATTATTCATCACAACTGGACTCAGTGACACGGTCTCTACCCCACGGTGTACAAGCAGTAGTTGCAGCTGCAATGGCAGTGCAGGCTTCAGCCTCACTAGTGTTATTCCACCCTCTCACATTGAGAGTGCCTCATGCAGTCACAGTCATTTTACTGCAAGAAAAAGTAGCATATCTTTCCCCTGCTAGGCATCTTTCTTGTATGACTATATTGCTGAGCCAACCTCACATGACAATTGAATGATGTACTACTTTGAATCCGTCTACCTTGCTCCCAACTCCTGTGGATGGCACACCCCATAACTGCCTGCAGGTAATTGAGCAAAAGACACTGCCTAGAAAAGACCTCACAGATGTTCCCTTGGATGATGCCGAGGTGACATATTACGTGGATGGCTCATGCAAAAGGAGTTCTACAGGACAGAACCTAACAGGTTATGCAGTAGTTTCTGATACTGAGATTGTAGAAGTGAAACCTCTACCACATAGCTTATCTGCACAAGCAGCAGAGCTGATTGTCTTGACACGGGCATGTACCTTAGCAAAGGGTAAAAGTGTAAACATTTTTACAGATAGCCAGTATGCTTTTTCTACTGTACCTGTTTTTGCACAACAGTGGAAGAATCGAGGAATGGTGACATCTACTGGCAAACCGATTAACCATGCACAGTTTATTTTAGATTTGTTAGATTCTATTCAGTTGCCTCAGAAAGTAGCTATTTGTAAATGCATAGCTCATACAAAACAACAAGACAGGATTTCAAAAGGCAATGCGAAAGCTGACACAGCTGCAAAGCAAGCAGCCTCAGAAGCATTTCTTTTGAATGAGGAATTACAACCTTCTGAGATTTTAGACTTAGAAATGTTGAAAACAATGCAGACACTTACTACACAAGCTGAAAAACAAAAATGGAAAAAACGAGGAGCAATTCTCAAGGAAGGGCTGTACATCTCCAAAGAGGGAAAACCGATATTACCATCTAATTTATTTAGATATGCAGCTTTGTTGAGCCATGGGCAGAGCCATGTCTCAACAGGGGGGGTGGTACAGTTAGTGAATTGGGTATTCGCTACGTACGGGTTTACAAACTACACTAAAAAATTTTGCCTGTCATGTCACACTTGTAATAAACATCATGCACAAGGGGCGTTAAAGCCCAAGCAAGGGAATTTCCCTACTTCACCGTATCCATTTCATACTATCTGTATGGATTTCATAGAATTGAGCAAATGTGAAAATAAAAAGTACTGCCTTGTCGTTGTGTATATGTTCTCCAAATGGGTGGAGGCCTTTCCGACTAGTAAACCAGATGCAGCCACTGTTGCAAAGACCCTAGTTAAAGAAATTATTCCTAGATTTGGCATACCGGAAAGGATCTACAGTGACAATGGTACACATTTCGTTAACCAAACTATACAACAGTTGAGCCGGTATTTTGGGATTTCTTTAAAACATCACTGTGCATATCACCCTCAATATGCAGGGTTAGTAGAGAGGCACAATGGAGTTTTAAAGAATAAGCTTAAGAAACTCATAGTTGATACACAGAAGAACTGGGTGTACTGTTTGCCCCTGGCACTGTTGAGCATGAGAACTGTTCCGAATGCAAAAGGATTGACACCTTTCGAAAAGATTTTCAGAAGAGCTTATTATATACCTCAGTGGAAACCTCTCATGCCTGCAGACCAGGAAGCAGATTGGACACTTGCAGAGTATATGAGGAGTATGCTGAATAACAAACATCTTTTACAGTTTAATTCTGTTTCAGATAAAGACCAAACCAAACCATCCAAAGTAGCAGTAGCCCCAGGCACTTGGGTCTGGGTGAAGACAATCAAAAAGAAGAATTGGACGACACCAAAGTGGGAAGGTCTGTATCAAGTACTGCTGAACACGCCCACAGCAGTCAAAATTGCAGAACGTTCATCTTGGATTCATCTGACACACTGTAAACTAGTCAAAAACTTTGAACTTGATAAAACTCTTGCTAACACACAGCAGCAGTAGAATGACAAGACCCAGAGATAATAGAAATACTGAATGACTTCAGCAGTGTTGCATAATCATCTTAATAACTGCATTAGTGACAATGTTCTTTTTGCTGTGGCTTTTGCTGTGGCCTTACTTTTCTTCAGCCACACCAACTAGACTGAACAAATGTGATTCAATACTCATAGACTGGCATCCGAACTTTAACACTTACCAAGCAATCAAATATGTGTATGCTGAGACTTTTAATATTTCAAATTGTTGGATTTGCACAGCTATACCAACAGCATATGGGGGATTATTGATGGCTGCTGTCCCCCTAGGGGTCAATGAGACCTGGGAAAACTTGATTTTTGAGACTACACCTGTAAAATCTAGAGACAAAATTGCATTATTCCTACCTGTTACACAAACAGGAATTGGATGCTTTTTTAAGAATGACACGATTCAAGTAGGTTGGAGTAAATGTAATGTAACGGTTTCTTATAAATGTTATATTAAACCTGAAAATGCTAAAAATACAGAAACAATTAGTGATGCAGATTATGACTCATACTTTGAGTCCTTGCATAAAACTGTCAGTGATATACAACATAATCCTGTTCTTTTAAAGCAACTGTCTATTATAGATAAGAAAATGTTTCATGCAGGGAAGGTGTATATCAATACTAAGGTAGAAAACTGTTATTTCATATGTGGGAAAAAGGCATACAAATGGCTGCCTGTGAATTGGTCTGGCAGTTGTTTTTTGGGTTACCTGGTCCTGGCCATACGACACACTACAGCTTTGCCTCATGGGAGAATTCGAAACGTCAGAGACGTCGCAAAGAAACCTGAAAATCCAATCAAAAAACCTGAGAATCCGATGGGACAGATAGTAGCAGGCTGGAGAAACTATAACTCCGTGAAAGACAAGAGTAAACTAGCACACATGGACTTGAGTGACACTATCATATCCTGGGCTGGCATAGCCCCTGCATATGGTGCAGTTAAATCAATTTGGGAACTGAGAATGCTAACCAAACTTCTCGAGGTTATGAGCAATGCAACTTTTTCTGCTCTTGAATTAATGACTGATGAACTGAATGCAATGAGAACTGTGGTGCTTCAAAATCGCATGGCTCTTGACTTCACCCTAGCGGCGAGAGGTGGTATGTGCGCTTTAATCAAAGATGAGTGTTGTTCATTCATTCCCGACAATAAACACGAAATCAACGATCATTTGGAAGTGATTCAGCAAGTGTCAGACATGACCAGGCCAGGCCCGAACCCACTGATGGACTTTTTCCAGAATTTGTTTGGGGGGTGGGGTTCCATCCTAATGAACATCCTGATTGCCATTTGTGTGGGATTACTTCTGTTAGGAGCATGTATTTGCTGTGGTATTCCCTGCATGAAAAAATTAATCAAAGATTTTATAGACGTGTCAGTTTCTGAGACTTTGTATCAAAGTACTGAAATTGAAGAACTGTTGAAAAAGGAAACACTTTCATAAGTTTAAACTGAATGACTCTCTTAGCTGCAAATCCTCAAAGGAAGAGGTTAGGAGAAGAAACAAACTGTTTATGCTTTTGAAGTAGAATAAAAAGTATTAACAGGGGGGAAATGTTAGAAAAATATGTAATAACATATGTGTGTAATGCTTATTTTAAATAAGGGAAGATTAACATGTTTTTATTCTATATGCAGCATTAGTTCTATTTGAAACTGAAAACATGCTTTTCTAAAATTGTGCTTTCTGACATTGCAAGATGCACTCTGACCTAGTTTGCTAGCACAACAAAATACATGTTTATGCTTTGGAAATGTACTGGAAAGCAGGTGATTTTCTGCTAGGTCAGGAAATTAAATGGAGAATAATAATTTCTGTAGATCCATTCATTATGGACAATAAGCTCTGTTTGTGCTAATGAAAAAGTGCACAAGCTGCAAGAAAGTTAGATACTATAAACAATGAACTGCTTCAGAAATCTGTACTTGCATTGTGCTTGAATTACCCATAGTACCTAGACTTGTAACATCACATAGCAAGAAAGTTATAATTGACCGGTGGTCGGCAGGGCCATCCTGTTTACTGAAAAATCTTTTTTAAACTTTGAAGAGTCAGCTAGAAATGTGAGAAACATCTGTAAAGTAACAGAATTGTGAACTGGTGGTCTGCTACATCAGCCATAGTGGGCAATGTCTTGAAAGAAAGGTATAATAATTGTGACACTTCCTGATTATAGTCAGACAAACCCTGTAACTGCATTTTTTTTCTCCTTGTGCAAGAATAAAGATACCTGAACTGAACCTTATGCTTTTGGTCTTTTGAAGTATTTTCTTTGACAGTAGCTTTTTGAGTCTAAAGCTTTTTTATATATAGCTGCATATGATCAGAGTATATTTGGAAGTCATAATGGTGTACTTTACAGTGTCACACACTTCTTTGATACTGTCACCCGTGAAACTGACTGTTTACTTCACAGACTCCGAATGGATGATATGCATTAAAAAAGAGGTTAATAAGAATATTGCAAAAGTTCAGGAAGGAGGAAGGCAGGAGTCCATACACACAGCTATATTTATAATCACATATTTAAAGAAAATGCTGTCACATAGTTATCTCTTTTTTAGTAAAAGTCACCACTTATACATAAATTATCTCTTGCATAAGCACTTCAATAAATATGAGCAATTGATTGATTGGGAGGTCAGATCATTAAGTGTGATAAGGTTTTGCATTCAGGGCTGAGACAAGCACGTGTTAGGGATTGTGGCCATGTTGTAGTGTTTGAAGGTAGGTGTCTAAAGAAAGAGTTAGTCAGCTTTTTTGGAAGTTTTTACTTGGCAAAATGGCTCCTGAATTACACTGTGAAGCTTAATCAGAAAATAAATGCTGGATGTCTGAAGAAAGAGTGATGCTAAAATATGGGGTTATTTATTGTTCTGCCTTTTTTTTATTTTTTGTTGTCTTTGACATTGGCCTCAGTTGTACTGATAAGAAAAAAGGATAGATAAGAATGTTTAAATGAAAAGTAATGTATTGAAAAATGGCCATGAAACTGGCAACACCGAAGATGCAATAACATTTTCCAAGCTATTTAGTACTGTGGATGCTAAGACATTTGCTTTGTTGAGTGGTTTTCTAGCACCAGAGAAGCTTAAATTAATACAGTTTGCAATGACTGTAAAACCTTTGCAAAAATCACTGGAGCCCAAGACTATCAGTAATTGTAGAGTAATGTAGGTTTCTTAAAATTTATCAAAATTCAGAAGAAAGTTTTTGGCAATGTGGCAAAGATACGCAAACAAAATTACCATCTAAGGATGACCTAACATGAAGCAAAGCACTGAAGGAAAAATTTATCAACGAAAACAGCTGAATAACATGTCATTAAGCTGCAGTAGGATATGATAAAATGTACTGTTAATCAGATGACTAGGAAACAAACCCAGAAACATGCATGCTATCATTAAGGCAATATTCCATATTATGAAACTGTTTGTTGGTTCAAAGAAAATATTGTGGGCTTACTTCTTGAGAGTACAAAGGGCACTATACAGGCATGTACAGTGCATGCAAAAAAAAAAAAAAATATATATATAGAGAGAGAGAGAGAGAGATAATTTACAGGACATGGACAGCAATATAGGACCTGATCGGAACGGCAAGATCTACAGTTAGAAGCAGAGTAACTAGATGGATTTGGAATTATGTGGGTCACCCTCGTAGCAGAAAGGTTGTGACTAAAACTGGAACTGGAAACTGGGGCAGCAGTATGTATCACTGCCATTGCTTATTATAATAAATTTCTTTTACACACCACTGAAGAAATCAGGAGTACTGCTGAAGGCCAATACTAGTAAGACACTGAACTCTAGGGTTAAAATCAAGGGGTCTATGACTTATACTGATAAAACACAGATAATGGACTTCACAGATGTGTAGCAGAGCAGAACCATCAAGTAGTAATATTTGACTGAGTGTAATAATTTTCTTCACTTATTTTACTAGCATTTCCACCATTTCTTAATCAAGGATATACTTTTCCTTTTATAATTTATCCCTATGATGGAATCTCCTTAGACACTCTGTAAAACATCTCTGTGGTACTAATTGTCAAAGAATAGTAACCACAACTATGCCCTTTTGGGCTGTTGTCCACTATGGATGCTATGGCATCATCATCATTATCACATAGTGGTATTGCTTGACTTTGACTATCTGTTATTCTCTGATCAAAGGTGTAGTTTACCATTCTTCCCAGAATGCAAACGTGTTTAATCATCTCCCTTATGAAATGGTAGTGGTTAAACGTGTGAGCTGTTATACTTCACAGGGAGTAAAACTGATTGGCCACCTTCTTGTGGAAAGGGTAATTGTCATCCATAATTTTGGTACAGCTCGGGTCATATTTTTGACTCATTAGAATCCAGTGAGTTACTGCTGGTGCTGCGGTAGCATTGTCGCCTCACAGTTAGACATTGCACGTTCGATTCTCAGTTAGAGTGTCTTCTGTGTGTCGACATGCGTGAGTGGGCGTTCCTTCGTTGAAGGTTGTGCGTTAGGCCCGGCAAGCCAGCATGTAAAAATCTACTGCCAATCATTAGCGGACAGGAGTTCCGCTGTGGCGACCCCTAACCGAGAAAAGCCGAAAGACAGAATCCAGTGAGTTGCTGCTATAGAGTACTTAAGAGGTCATTACTAGCTTTTTTTTCCATACTCACTTGTCCAATAACCAACCTTCAACTTGATGAACATTGTATCTAGCTTGCTTATGTTTTCTTGGTACTATGTCCTACCTTGACAGTGTAGAACACAGGTGCATCTTTTGAAACAGTTTGGCCTATTTGTCAGTCTCTGACCCAGTACTTTCTACCCAACAGAAAAAAAAATCATTCAATTTTGTTTTACTTTTATTCTGCCATTGTGCTTTATACATTTTTCTTTTCATGTTCTTTTACTAAATCTCATACGGAGTGCAAATTTTTGTTTGAGGACAAGATTGTTGATTTACTATTGGCGGCTGTATAAAAGGCATTATAATAAACAAAAATAAACTCATCTCTTTTGTATTTCAGATACTTGCCATAAAGGCTTAACTATTAGACAATCTGCTTGATTTTCCAAATATGTTTTATTCTGTTAATTTGTGGCTGAGTGGTATAATATAGGTTTAAAGTACTTAATAGCATTTTGATTTAGAAATATCTTAAATTTGTTTTAACATTTATTCATTTAAGTCACTGCCTGCAGACATCATCATTAATATTGATATTAACTTTTCAGTCATCTCTGATTTCATGCAGATGACTTCTGTCCACTTTGAGTGGTCATCTTCTTTCCTCTTCTTCTTTTGGCTTTTTCCAGGTTAGGGGTCACCACAGCAGATCACCTGTATGCTCATGATTGGCAGTGGAGTTTTATGGTGTTGAGTTGTCAGCCTGGTGCCCAACCTTCCACAGAAGGCACACACATGCACACACACACCTAGGGCCAATTTAGAGTGTCCAATCCACCTACAGCATGTCTTTGGGATGTGGGAGGAAACCGGAGCACCTGGAGGAAACCCATGTGACCACAGGGAGGACATGCAGACGCCGCACAGCAGGCACCCCAACATGAGGATCGAATTGGAGAACCTCTCACTGTGAGGCAGCAACGCTAACCGCTGCACCACCATGGCTCCCCCTTCCAAAGCTAACTATGAATCCAAAATAGCTTGCGTAACTAAGGGATAACCACAAGGTGTTCTTTAGTCACATCCGTAGCCTCAAAGGTAAGGCCCACATTTGCGTTGAACTCATACTTAATGGTATTACATATACAGAACCTGTGGATATAGGTTCATAGGTAGGTACTAGGCTATCGGCCCTAGAGCTTATATAAGCCTAGCCAAAAAGTTCCCTGGCTTTCGCCACCCAAGTGAGTTATTTCTGGCTGGTTGACAGGTTCAGTGAAAACTTTACTATCCTGTCCTTGCCACATACCCCAAGCATCACCTATCCCCCACCTAGTATTTCTGAGGGTAGGTCTTAAACGCCCTCTCCAAGACCAAAAATACAGCCTCTATGGCACCAGACAACATCCTGGGCTGTGTTCTGCATGGGTTAAAACAGGAATTAGCATCACCATTGGACATGCTTTTCAATCACAGCCTAAACACTGGCTTTGTCCCAGTGGAATGGAAAACAGCTACTGTCATCCCTTTGCACAAAGGGAGTGCATCCACAGACCCCAGGATCTATAGACCCATTAGCCCGACCAGCCTTATCTGCAAGACCATGGAATTAATCATCATGGATGTTATTAACAAAGATACAGGAAATTTCCAAATGCAAGACCCCACCCAGTTTGGCTTTGTCAAAGGGAGATCATGCCTGTTAAACTTAATGAACTTCTTCGAGACAGTCACCAAAGCCCTAGATGAGGGCAGACCTATGCAAACAGCCTACTTAGACTTAGTCAAGGTCTTTGACACAATCCCCCACACAGGCATCATTGTTAAACTCACTTAGCTGGGTATCAGCCCATATATTGTCAGGTGGGTTGCAAACTGGCTCACTGATAGAACTCATATGGTCAAAACAGGGGACTCCTCCTCCAGAAGACCCCGTAACCAGTGGTGTTCCACAGGGATGGGTTCTGGGACCCCTACTGTTCAAAATCTACTTCTCCAAAGTACAGGCTAAAAACTAGAGGACTGTAGCTGACAAAGTTTGCTGATGATTGCAAACTAGGACTGATCATTGAAATCCCTAGCAATGTCAACATCCTTCATGAAGGTCTTACTCAGACTAATGACAGTGCCAAAGTCATGGTCTTAAACTTAATGCAAAAAAATTCATTATTATCCCCTTCGACAAGGGTGATGTTCCTGCAAATTACCACATCAATAGCAATACCGTAAGCACACAGTCAGTGGCCAGACATCTGGGCACACGGGTCAACAGCAACCTTAACTTCAATCACCATGTCTCCACAGTGGTAAGAGGAGGATTTTATATTGCTCATCACATAAGTAAGGGCATTGTCTCCAGAAAAAAAGAGGTTATAACCCCCCATACTCTTCCCTCATCAAGCTAATAATAGAATACACTGCTCCCTTTGGTATGTTCCTTGCCAAACACCTGCAGTAATTGGAGAGACCTCAAAGGTTTCTTACAAAGAAAATTCAGGGTCTTCAAGACCTGTCTTATGCAGATAGACTGAGCTCATTGTTACTTTACTCTGTGTCGTACAGACTGCTCAGAGGTGACCTGTGCCTTGCATATTATAGAGCAATCTCTGACCCAGCTTTAATAGAAATACTGCACATTCACAAGTCAAATGGCACATGGGTCACTCTCTCAAAGGACCTTAACCTGGTATGTGACATCAACAGAACTTGCTGGAGAGACAGATTTGTCTCAATGAGGTTGCCCCACCTGTGATGATATGAGGTAGTGCCATCTGTGCCAGGGAGAGTAGAACAGTGCATGTGTAACATATGCCAGCTTAGCTAGCTGGAGTTTCATAAAGAATTTTATGTCATTTGACTATCACACTGCTTTGTACAGATGTTTGAGTTAAAAAATATATCTGTAAATTTACTTGTGTTAAAAAATGCATCAACAGTAAGTCCTACTGGACAGAAAGAATGTATGCATTTATATTAGGTTGTATTGTTGTAACTGATCAAATGTGTATATTTATCAAGAGAACCCTGTTAGGGTGGAAAGCTTAAAATTGTGTTATAGCTTTCAGATTCTGCCACAGATCTTAGCAAAGCTCTGTGTGTATATTGAACCAGAGTCAGTTGACCAGCGGTGATGTCTTCATCTAACCAGCATCCGGTTTCTTTGGAACTCTCACAGCAGCACTTTGGAACCTGACAGAAAAAAATTCTGACAGGATATATATCTCACACATCCACAAATACAGACATCATATGGTTAAGACACACAGCACACATCAGCTTGCCTTGCTTTAGTAAGTAGTCAGGGAAAGTACAGTTTTGTACCTACCATAAATGTAGATGTTCGAGTGTCTTCACTGCTGCAGTCATTACACTTGAGTTATCCTGCTGTCAGGCGGTCCCGCAGTTGGCCAAAGTTCCAAAGTCTTGGTCTGGTGTCGGTTGCTGTCGCCTCTTCCCTGACGTCAGTGCGTCAGGGGTATATAAGATGCAGCCAATGCCATTTTCTTCAGTTTTTCTTGCCCCAGATGTCAGGTGCCCCCAAAAAGGTAGGCAATACATATTGCTAATAAAACATACAATAATGTAAAAACAAAACCTTCAGTAACCAGCAAATACACCAAAAAGGTAGTATAGTGTATAAAGGTATAGATATGACCCAGGTAAAAAAGAGGGGATGGCAGGTGGGTAACCAGGACTGCAGCAGTGAAGACACTCGAACATCTACATTTATGGTAGGTACAAAACTGTACAATGTTCATCGTGTTTCACTGCTGCAGTCATTACACTTGGGTTGAATCCCAAAGCTGAGTCTGGGTGGCTGGTTCTATAGAGGGTTCGGTGTGGCTATGAGGCCCTGCAGCAGTGCAGTGGCAAAGACAGCTCTGAATCTAGAATAAAGAGGCAAGTGGTAATGCCTGGTAAAGGTGTGCACTGAACTCCAAGTTGCAGCTTCCAAAATGTCCTTGGTAGGTACTCCTCGAAGGTAGGCAGTTGAAGTGGCAGATGCCCTGGTGGAATGTGGTCTAATGTTACTAGGTACAGGTTTCCCATGCTGTGTGTAGCAGAACCGGATAGAGTGTCCTATCCACTTTGAAATGGTCTGCTTTGAAATAGCCTTTCCCTGTGATCCTGGAGCATATGAAACAAACAATTGCTCAGTTTTTCTGAAAGCTTTTGTTTTGTCCAAGTAGAAACGGAATTGTCTATGTATGTCCAAGGAGTTTAGAAGTCTCTCCCCTTTATTCTGGGGATTTGGATAAAAGGTTGGCAAGTGAATAGTTTGGTTAAGAGCCACACTGGATACCACCTTAGGCATAAAAGAAGGGTTTGTTCTTAAAGAAACCCTGTCTTGGTGAAAAATGATGAAAGGCTCCACTGCCATTAGTGCCTGTAGTTCTGAGACTTTTCATGCTGAAGTTATTGCCAGAAGCAGAGCAGTTTTCCATGATACATATTTTAATTCTGCTGAATTGGCTGGCTTGAAAGGAAGTAAAGTGAGTTTTTCCAAGATAGAATTGAGGTCCCAAGTGGGTGTTGGTGCTCTCCGGGGCAGTCTTATGTTTTTAGCCCCTCTGAGGTACTGCTTTAGCAATGGATGAGAGAAAATAGGAGGATCTGTGTTGTAATGAGCCGAGATGGCAGAGGCATGGATCTTGATGGATGAGAAGGATAGTCCTTGTCCAGCATCTCAGTTAAGTATTGTAGTATCTGAGGAATGTTTGGGACAAGAGGGTCAAGGTTTTGAGCCTGGTTCCAGGCACAGAATCTCTTCCACTTTTCTTTATAAGATTTTCTGGTGCTAGGCCTCCTGGCCTCCAAAATGACATCCATAACAACTTCAGAGAGAGGTATTGTCTGTTTGGCTAATGAATCTGCCACGCAGCCAGGTTTAAGGTTTTGAGCTGACTGTGCAGAATCTGATTGTTTTCTTGAGTCAGTAGGTGTGGAATTTGAGGCAAAATCTAAGGTGGGCCTTGAGCTAAGTTCTTTAAGATTGGGTACCAATGTTGGTGTGGCCAGTCAGGAGCAATCAGGATCATCTGTGGTTTTTCTTGTCTGGCTGAAAGGATGGGCAGTGGTGGGAAGGCATAAACTTTTAGGCTTTTCCAGCTGAACGAAAGAGCATCCGCTTTCCATGATTGTGTGTGATAAGCCCTTGTGCAGAATTTTTGTAGTTGGCAATTCAGTGGGGAGGCAAAAAGATCTCTGTCCGGGCACCCCCATTTTTGCGTAATCATGCTGAAGACTTATGGATTTAATTTCCACTCATGAGGATCCATGATGTTTCTGCTTAAGTCGTCTGCCAAAGTATTTTTCTTTCCTGGCAGGAATTGTGCTTGCAGATGAACTTGATAAGTTAGAGCTGTGTTCCACAAGGTCATGGCTTGTCTGCATAGGGGGTAAGAATGAGTGCCCCCTTGCTTGTTAATGTATCACATTCATTAATGTGATGTTGTCTGTCTTTAGTAATAATTGTCCTGGATGCAGAAGGACCTTGAAAGCTGTTAGGGCATTTTGTACAGCCAACATCTCTTTTTGATTGATGTGGAGATGCAGTTGGTCTGTGGTCCACCTGCTCTGAATACATTTTCCTGCCATGTGTGCTACCCAGGCGTAATACAAAGCATCTGTTGTTAAAGTCTGCCTGGCTGTGGGTAGAATGAAAGGCTGACCCTTGTTGAGGTGACATGCCTGTGCCCACCATCAAAACTCCTGTTGTAGGCAGGGAATTAGTGGTATTACTGTTTCCAAGCTGTGAGAGTGTTGAGTCCAAACACTTTTTAGGTACCATTGTAGTTTCCTCATATGCAGTCTGGCATATGGAATTAGCAGTATGCAGGATGCCATGAATCCCAAGGCCTGCAGAATTTTTCTTGCAGGGAGTTGGGACTTTGTTGTCATGAATTGCAAATACTGAGTCAGTTGTCCTTGTTTGTCTGGCGTGAGATAAGCCATCTGGGCCGTTGTATTTAAGCTGGCACCCAGGAATATTATCTCTTGTGAGGGCACTAGTTTTGACTTCTTTTCATTTACTGTGTACCCTAGGCAAATTAGCAACCGTTTTACAAATGCCAGATGCTGTAGAAGAATGTCCTTGCTCTCTGCTTGAATCAGGCAGTCACCCAGGTATGGATATATTTGAATTCCTTTTTGTCTGCAAAATGCAATTACTGGTGCCAGGCACTTTGTGAAGACCCTGGGCGCAGTAGATAAGCCAAAGGGCAGTGCAGAGAATTGGTAGTGCATTGAACAGCTATGAATCTAAGGTATCTTCTGCAATTTTGTCTGATAGGGACATGCAGGTATGCCTCTTTGAGGTCCAAAGTAACAAGCCAAGCCTTCTTGCCCAACATGAGATGTAGCTGCTGTAGTGTCAACATTTTGAATTTCGGAACATCCAGGTAAGCATTTAGAGTAGAAAGGTCTAATATGGGCCTCCAGGCTTTGTCCTTTTTGGGGACCAGAAAAAGTCGAGTAAAATCCTTGTCCTTGTTCCTGCTGCGGCACTTTTTGAATAGCTCTCATATCCATGAGGGCTATAATTTGCTTTTGTGCCTCTGCCCATTGATTTTGTGGCAGGTCTGGCATTCCTTTTAGCCTTGGTAAAGTGTGAAAGTGGAACCTGTAACCTTGAGACACAATATTCAGAACCCATTGGTCTTGGGTGATTGCTTGCCAATTTTGTGTAAAAAGTGCTAGTTTTCCCCCTAAAGGAGCTGCCAAAAGGGAAGAGCTTGGCATTGGAAGGGGGAAGTCATTGGGACTGTTTCCTGTAAGGTTGTGACTTGTCCTCACCTCCTTTTGGGGTTGTAGCACCCCACTGTCTTGGTCTGTAAGAGCCTTGGAGCTGAGATCTGCCTCTTGGGCGTCTGTATCTGCCTCTTTGTGGTCTGTCTGACATTGGAAAGGACCAATTATTTGTAGGCCAATTTCTGCTAAATCGAGATGGCTGTACCTGTAAGAAATCCTTCACTGTTTGCATAGATTTTGCCTTATCCTCCATTTTCTTTAATACCTCCTCTGCCTTAACACCAAATAAAATATCTTGCTGTAAAGGAGCATCCAATAATTTTGCCTTAACATGATCTGGTAAACTTTGTTCTTTTAACCAAGCATGCCTTCGAATCACAGATCCTGTAACTGCTGCACTATAAGAAGCCTCTAATGAATCAAAACCACATTGTAAAGTATGTTTTCCCACTTGTTCAGCTGCATGCAATAAATCCTGCATTTCCTTATAGCCAGGAGGTTCTGAACTTGTAATCATTTTCTGTTTTAACTGAGACATTAAATATTGTTGGTATTTAAGCATGTGAAACTGGCAATTTAAAGCCTCACTGCTAAAGTTGCAGAAGTGTAAACTTTCTTCCCCCATCTGTCTAATGCTCTAGAATCCCTGTCAGAGGGAACTGGATTTTTAGCCGTTGAATTCTTTATCCCTTTGGGACCCTGGGAAATAGTTTCTGGGTCAGCAGCAGGGTTTTTATAAAGAAATTTGTGAGAGTCAGGGACTCTGTAGTACCTGTCTGGCTTAACTGGAGCAGGGGGTAAAGAATCAGGATTTAAACTGGATTCAGAGAACACATCATCCACAATATCCAACACTGGCAGAATAGCAAGGGGCCTGTGCTGAGGCAATAAAAGAAAGTCTCTGAGCCTTTTCTTGGATTCTGAGTAATCCTGGCTCTCCCAATGGAAATGCTCCCTCATGGTATGTAAAGTTTCCCCAAAAGAATAATCCTCAGGAGGAGAGGCTGAAGGAATTGATTCTTCAACATCAGAGTCCTCATAGGGGGGTAAAGAGTATCCCTGGTCTGAAGAGGAATCAGAATAAATGGAAACCTGGTCAGAGGAATCATAGTCTGTATCCTGCCTAGGCCTTTTATCAGGAGGGGGATGGGAACCCCTGATCAGAGTAGTGAAGTCTTCGGCCATTTTGAGCATCTGCTTTTTAGGCATGGAGGCCTGTCGAGGTGAATGCTGTATTTGCTTCTTTGTCTTTAGTGAAGTTTTAGACTTGGCTGTAGTTTTAATGGTAAGTTGTGAAGGTCTGAAAACACCCTCAGAAGCCGATGCCTGCTCAGTGGCTCTGGACCCATCTGAAGGGTTAGTCTCCATAGGCCCAACACCTTGAGTATGCAGAGGCCTTGGCACCTCCACGTGGGAGTTGTTAGCGGCCTGTGGCTCTGAGGTAGCGGGTGTCAGGGGCTGCAAAAGCGCCTCACTGAGAACCGGCGAACTGGCGACTGGCCTAGAAGAGGCTTCGTCGTCAGTTTTGGACCTTGGATGACTGTCCTTATTCTTGTCTCTGCGTTTTTTGTGCATTGTGGTCGTCAGTTATTTAGACGGCATGGTATAATTAAATCTTCAGCCAAAGTAATGGCGAGCAAAATCAAACCGACATTTATTAGTGTGCTTGTTAAATCTAGCACAAAACCGACAACTAGTAACGTCGTGATCTGGGCCTAGACATGGAATACAGTAAGAATGAAAATCCTTATGAGGTATTTGCTTCCCACAAGAAATACAATTATTAACTTTTACTGACATTGGTCTGAGGCAAGAAAAAGTTTCCCCAACGGGGTACTTAACTTTATTGAAGACTTCGGTTCTGAAATCGAATTTGATATTTCAGGAGTCGGCCGACCGGCACTTGCGAACTGCTTTTGCTTCGGGCACCGCGTGGCAAGAAAGACTGAAGAAAATGGCTTTGGCTGCATCTTATATACCCCTGATGCACTGACATCAGGGAAGAGGTGACAGCAACCGACGCCAGACCAAGACTTTGGAACTCTGCCCAACTGCGGGACCACCTGATGGCAGGATAACCCAAGTGTAATGACTGCAGCAGTGAAACACGATGAACATCATTAATTCTTTGGTCAGTCAGGGATATTTAGTGAGAATAGTTTAGTACTATTTTCTGCATCTGTGAGAAACTATCTAACTATATTAGGTTTTATATCTATGTGGTTGAAACTCTTTTGTTTATTGTATTCAGTATTTTTCTGTTTTTTGCTTTATTATTGGTCATTAAATATTTTAATACCTTTCATTGTGGCTGGTCCTTTAGAGAATACTTTTAACATCTCAAGAGTACTTATGCTTGTTTCAGTAACACAGTGCCCACTCCTGAAAGCCTTTCTGCTTTGGTCACACCCTACCATTTGTGTTAGTATTAATTTTATACAGTATAATTGGCTACCCTTTGTAAGAACCTTAGGGTAGCTAACTGGTGGCAGCGTGATTACCTCAAACTCTGGGCAGAAAGGGGCACAGCTGGTAAGTCTGTGCCTGCTTTTCCCAGGTGTGTATGTGTATGGGAAACTCAAATATCCTAGTGTGTGTGTCAGCTACTGGAAACTGGGACAGAGCTCCAAATTGGTCAGTGTGGAGTTTTGTGTGAGCCTGGAGGGAGAAAGAGAGTGTAGCCCCAAGTCTGGAGCATGCTCCCTGTGTACTCTTAAGGAGAATTGTGCTTGGTGCAGGGAGTTGCATCTGAAAATATTGTGCAAATCCATCTTTGCTCTTAGTGGGCATCCCTCACTGGAGTCAGTGGTGAGGATTGAATCCCCTTGATTCCTGGTGCAGAGTAGGGACCTGTCACACCACCTTTGGAATAAACTTCCTACTGACGTTAAACAAAGCCCCTCGTCGGCCCTATTTAAGCATAATTTGGACAATTGGATAGGTAACTGGAAATTCATCCTGGGGGGGGGGGGGTTCCACCTGTATCCCTCTTGGTCAGGGGCAGTAGGTGCTGGTTTTAGTGTCTGCATGAACAAGACACCCTTAGGAACATGGGTTGAACTTGATCCTATAAGAAAAGAAATTGAACTTAACTAATGACTAGAGTTGCTACTTTTTCAGATGGTCACAGTAGGACTTCTTTTACGGAAATGTGAAAATTTGCAGAACAGCCCAGACTCATAAGTAGTACAAAGGACTGGACTTCACTTTGTTGCCAAAATAAAAACTTACTTTTATAGAATTTGAGTTGATCTAATGTTGTCATTTTCATTCATTCATCAGCTAATGGGATAGGATCTGAGACTCGGATCTGACTCAGCCTGTTTTACCAGATCATTGGATCCTAGAACTCTTGAGCTCCTCTTTTTACCCACAATGTCCTACCAGCCTAGCATGCCTCAGGTCTCATTTTCCTCTATTATGTATCAAATGTGGATTTTTAGCTCATGAGCATTTTTCAGTGGTCTTTGGACTTTTCCTGTGTGTGAGATAATTTAGTTGTATATATTACCTCAAGCTTTTGGAGCCACCTCTTCCCCTTGGAGCCTTGGCACCTGATAGCTCAGGTCCAACTCGCTGCTCGGAGGGAACGCTGTTGGGGTTGCAGGAGCCAATAATCTGAAAGGTTCCAGCTTTGGAGGTATTGACTTCTGTTTCCCCCAGGCATTCTGCTTTTGAGGTTGTGTAGGGGGGTTTCTCTATCACTAAATAACACACATCCTAGATCTCACTGGCTCAGACAACCCTGCCTCATACTGTTCTGTGTTCTGATCCTCAAACATCTCTTCCACTGGGACAGTCAACTTAAAACAAGCTTCCAACCAGTCCATCAGGGCATTGTTATCTCTTCTGACACTTCCCCAGAACATCCCAATGAGGAAGTTCCTCAAAAGAGGACATGCAAGTGGAGCCACTTAGATTCTCCCCAGGAATCTCTCCTGAAGAACACTGATTTTGATGAGGGGGAGGGGTCCCCCAGATCACCACCTGATGGTGTCTCCTTTGGAGACATCCTGGAGCTCTTGAAACCAAAAAGTGGTTGGTCTTCCACTGCCCATCCCAGGAGGAATCAGTATTTGTGGAGGCTTTCAGGTGTGGCTCATCTACTTCTTGAGTGACACCCCCCATCTGATGAGCTTATTATCTTAGTCTCTCAGCAGGTGTGGAAAGAGCCAGACACGGTTGAACCTGTACTCAAAAGACTGGATAAAATTATTGCCCCTAAAGATCATGCACAATGGAGCAAGGGAGTACCTGTTGATGACATGGTTGTGGCTGCAGCTACAAGAAAGGAAGTAGCAGAACAGAGTTATTCCTGTCCATCCTCCTTGTTGAGAGTTTAGGGCACTGGACAGATTTGGGAAACATGTTACATTTGCACTGAAGGTGCTGAATTATTTGGCACATTTTTATGAAGCTGCAAAGAAATTTTAACTTACCAGATCTCTTTCTGGGTCCACATCCTCTGAGGATGGAAACAAGAAGTCCTCATAGCTGGCCATCCTCCAGCCTATCTCAAATGTGTCCATGAGGTTGATCTCCTATGTAGCGGAAGGTAATTCATGGGAGGCAGGTTCAGGCATAGCCATCAGGAGACATGCTTGGATGTGCTTATATGATTTTGCAGAACCATTTAAGTCTTTCTTCAGCAATGTGTTCTTTGACAAATCTGCTTTGTTTCACCCTAAGGTTAAAGACACTCTCTCCTGGTGTGAGCAGGAGGGAAAGATCCTGTCTGCTGTAGGTGTACATTTTTCTACCCCTCAAAGGCCCTTCTCTAGGAACCAGTGAGGTGGCAGAAAGATGTGGTTTAAGAAGACCTAGGGCCATCCACTGTGATTAAATGCAATGTATCCCCAGAGGATTGGCAGTCAATATAAATATGCTGTCTTGACGTATACTGTATGATCATTTTCAAGGCCACTGGTAGTAGTAGTGTGTTTTAGATCATTTGGCATCCAGTGCAACTTTCAGTTAATTCTTCAGTTTCTGTTTCTGTATCTATTCACCCCAGGAAACTCTGTTCCCATGTGATCTCTAGTGTATAATATCCAGCACTCTGGAAGCAAAACTTTGTCAGGAATATCACTGATATAAGTAAGGTAAAGAATCACACAATAAAGGCAAACTTTTCATACCTGTAGGTCCCTTTACAGCCATTAAAGACAGCCATAAAACTTAATAAGAAAAGGTCGAATTATAACACAACTTTTGTGATACATATGGTACTGCCTATCAGAGATGCTTGGCATTCATTCTACACTGGCAGAATGTCTTGAAAGCTGTCTCTAAGAATGCATTGTATATGAGTACACTTATGCAGTAAGGACAAAATAGAAAACATTTGTTTAGACATTGTCATGTGATTAATTCAGAAAATATTATTTCCTGTTTTATTACGTTAAAAGAGGTGTACAAGAAAGAATTTCTGAAACACTGTTAGACATTAAAATATTCCTGGAGAAACCTGTAATATTACAACTTTTAGATTCTTAAGATCTTTCCCTGGTCTTTTTGGTAGTAAGGGTAAAACTACCTAAATATATTTTCTTAAAAATAAGGACAAATGGTTAAAAAGAAATCAAGTGATGAGCACTTTTACCCTTTAAGAGAGCTTCTTCACATTTAAGTTCAGCCTCAGAGTTTTAACTGTATTTATATATTGTTATGAACAATGAAAATAAAGCAATACAAAAGGAAACTGAACCCTGGGATGGTGGGCGGCTCTGGTTAAGGGCAGTGGGACTGGTCAAGAGAAGTACTGATATTTAGCATAAAAGAATGGATTGGTTGAAAAACAACAAGATCCAATTGGGAAACTGGGGAATGAGTTGCCCAATAATGTTGTGAAGAAGGGCTGGCAGGTGACTGACTAGTGGGTGTAGGTTACTGACCATGGATAGGCAGAAAAATAACTCACTCTGAGTGGCTTGAGGGCTATGCATAGTTGTAGTGTGATTCAGTAGAAGTAAACCTTGGAGCCAGTAACACAGTTGCCTGAATAAGGCAAGTATTAAAGTCTGAGTGTAGCTTGTTTTTACAAATCTAGTCACTGAGGTTTATGCACAAATGAGTGTTATTTTGGGTAAATCAAGAAGCTTTACAATGAGTCCATGTCTCTGAAGCAACAATGAATACATTTCCTAGTTCTTATTGTATACACAGATAAATAAAAGAACAACAAAAACCTTTATCAGCATTGAAAGATGAGTACTGGGGTTGTCTAACAGTAGGAAATACAAGCAAGATGGGGCTGTGAGGGATGTCAATGGGATGTATCAGTTGCACGTTCATGTTTAGTGGCTTCTTAAGATCATGTCAGGAGAAGTTAAAAATGTAGATATGGAAGGAATAATAAGCATTAAAACATTAGTTAGAAGGAAAACATATGAATGCATATAACAAGACGGGTAAAAATGGGACCTAAGCAGATGCAGATGGGTAAGGAAAGAAGCCTAAGAGCAAAGAAGAAAAAACGTACATGCAGATGTTAGGTGAAGACGGAATAAGACAAATGAATAAATGCTAATGGAATATCAAGGAGCTCTAAATGCTGCAACAGTTAAGGTACCTGGCAGAGTGACTAATGAATATTACTGAGGTATCGGTGGCATCAAATTAGAAATCCATTATAATCAGTTTTTCAACTAGACATAAATGTATCAACAATGCAGGTAGTAACCTTCAGTAACAAAAATGTGACCCAGAGTCAATGATCTTCTCTAAGGTGTCTTTCCCTGCAAGAATGCTCCAGCTGTATCTAGTGATTCCATTTTTCTTACCTGAATCATTAGTCTAAGTGATCATTATGATCTGTGTATGGTCTAGTTTGTCCTGAGGATTTCTGTGGTGTTGGATTTGGACCCC